>NC_081557.1:164335979-164351282 GCF_022355385.1 Mustela nigripes | reverse complement strand
TTTTTTTTTTTTTTTTTTTTTTTTTTTTTTTTTTTTTTTTTACTATGGAATGCTCAGTGAGTTACAGGTGGAACGAAATAGGAGTTCAGAGAGGGAATGAGTGCTTCTGGTTGGGAGGGCTTTTGATTATTCAACAGTGTGACTGCTACTGTGTTCTCATAGGAATTTTTAGCAAGGAGATTTGGAGCTCTCACTGATCCAATAATCCGTCAAAAATTTGTTGAAAACCTAGAATAAAAGAGATAGTTAAGAGAATCAGAGGTAAACTAACACACCATTTAAGTTTTTTTTAAATAAGTCACAGTCCAGTGGAGGGAGACAGACATATAACAAGTATTTACAGTAAGATATGAGACGTATGATGTATCTGTAAAGGATATAAGTTCTTGCTTATAGTGTGTTAGAGTCGGAAAATGTCCACCGCATTATCTTATAAGAGAAACAAGCCAATAAACCAAATCAGACTTAACTCTTGGTAAGAAAAAGTATAACTTGATTTTTTAGTTTAAATAAACTATATCCCCTTCTCCAAGCATCTCATTTATAATTTCTAATTCTAAGATAGATGGACCAATAGATAAACAGTCCAACCTACAGGATGTTAAGAGACATGAGTCTGGCCATGAGTTAGTGGCCAGATGAATGGAGATTCTGCCTTCCACATTTCTTGCTTTCCTCTTACAGGACTCTCCTTCCCACTTTAGTGCTCTGAGTTATCTCCAGTTGCCAAGTGCTCTGGAGGTTTTCAGATCTGGTAATGCACCATTTTAAGATTTGTAAAGTGGAGAACAACATTTATGAAAAAAAAGGGGTGTGTGTGGAAGTGTGTGTGTGTGCGTGTGTGTGTGTGTGTGTTGGGGAGATGGGAAAGAAGAACTAAAGTGTTCTCAAGGAGATAGTTTTAAGAAAGAGGAGATTTGGGAATTGAAGATCTAGAATTGATTATTATAAAAGTAGTCATACCCAAGTGCACTCTGAATGATTTTGTGTTTTGAGAATGCTTCATAAACCATAGGTTACGAAGTGTGAGTAGGATTATCCTTGATGAAGAAAGTGGGGAGGGGAGTCAGCTCATGGAAAGGAATAGTACATATAATACTTAAAAAGTCTTGAAAAGAGCACTTTGTATTTATGGAAAGTAGAGATCCTCATTGTGACTTTAGGATTGAGTTATATTGTGGGAGTGGCAGAGATGTGATTGGAGAGCTAAGTGGGTTTGGTTTGTGAAAAGCTGTTTATGCTTTTAATATCAAATTTAGCTTTTACTTATGCAGGCAGAAGGGAGATGCAATGGCTTTTTAGCGAGATGGTGCTGTTACCTGCAGATAATTCATGTGGCAGAGTGAGGAATGGAGGGGAAGTTGGGAGATGAGATAGAAGTCAGCCAGTCAGTTGGGAGATTTCATCCATTCTGAAATGAACATTCTTCCCCCATCGCCCCCATTTATGAGTTGGGATGCATCTTAAAGTTATGGAGGTTATAATTAATTGGCAGTATTTTTTCTGAGAGATGCGTAATATAATGATATACTTTTAAAAGTAATAAAAACTGTTGTTCAGGTAGAAATGATGTTGGTCTTACAAGTAGGACCTGCAGTGGGGATAGATAGAATTTAAGATCCATTTCTGCAGAAGAGAATTCTGACTAATATAGTAAATTTGTTTTTTGATGTATGAGAAATGGTTTTAAAGATTTTTAGGATTTAAAGTTTAAGAATTGTTAAGGCACTTTGATTAAAGTCTTTTATAATTCAAATCTGTGTGATGTCATGGGAGTTGTATTATTATCAAAAATCAATTTTCGGGGCACCTGGGTGGCTCAGTGTGTTAAAGCTTCTGCTTTCAGCTCAGGTCATGATTCCAGGGTCCTGGGATCGAGCCCTGCATCGGGCTCTCTCCTCGGCAGGGAGCCTGCTTCCCTTCCTCTCTCCCTGCCTGCCTCTCTGCCTACCTGTGCTCTCTGACTGTCAAATAAATAACTAAAATCTTAAAAAAAAATCAATTTTGGATGCATAAGGGGTACAGTCAATAATATTGTAGTAATGTTGTATGGTGACAGATGGTAACTACATTTATTGTGGTGAGCACTAAGTAATGTATAGAATTGTTGAGTCAATAGTCGCACACTTGAAATGAAGAAAACATTGTATATCAACTATAGTTCAATAATAAAAAATCAATTTTGTGGCTCAAAAATTTTTAATGGAGAGAGAATATATATATAATATATAATTTTTCTATAATATATATGTATACATGATCAAGACTAGTGATAAATGGTTTCAAATGTAAGTTTTTTCCCCTTGAGTATCTTGGAATATTTTTCTCTTTTTTTCCCATTTCTTGGGAAATTATAATTATGGAAGTTTTTTTCTTCCATCCTTTGCCACTTCTCTGTTTATCTTATCACTTTTCTTCTTGTCCTATTTTGCTGGAGGCCTGGGAACAACTCCACAACAACAGCTATTATCACACTAAAAGCACCATCTGTGTACCTTTTCGTTCCCTTCTTTTCTACCTCTTCCTTTCTCTGCTGCCCTTTTTACCTGCTGCTTTGTGGACAACACTGGGAATAATATATAATACCGAAGGGAACAATTATCTCAACATTTGGCCCACAGATTATAGTAGAGACTGACTAGCTTGTGATTAACTCCTAAGGGCTCAATTTATATTAATGCTGCCTTTAGATTCATTTTCTCTACCTGATAATATACTACCAAATTCCCTAGTTGTTTATGCAAGTCGAGTTTTACTTTTGCAAAGAGTGAGTAGATCAAAATAGGAAACCAATACAGTTCTTAAAAAATGTCGGTTAGAGAAGAGGCTATCACAAAAGCACAGTTTTGCTAGACACTCTTCTGTTTCTCATACACTCAGAAACTGAACCCTGAAGAACAATTTGCTTCTTGGCACAGAGGAATCAGCAGAGGCGATACCCCTGGATCGGTAGCTGGCTTCCTAGAGCTAGCTCAGAAGCTCCTAGCTTTGGGACTGGATTTTTGCAATTCCATTCAAAGCCACAAGGCAGATCTCCCAAAAGTATTGTTTTGGTGTATGTGTAAATAATGTAAGTATAGGAATGGGTAAAAATCTTAATTCTGACAATTATATTACCCTTTTAGCATTTCAAGGTATTGCTTGTTATTTATTTCTAGATTGTCTTATTTTTTCAGTTGGCCCTTAAAAAAATATTCTGTTTTGTACCACTCTGCAGCATGTAGTTAGAGAGATAGACTTCCACTCAGTTTATCATTGTATTTCATACTTTAGCCATTTGTAAGCCAATCTGATATTACTGTAGAAATAGCTGTATTTGGTGCTGTTAAGCAAAGTCTTAGGAGCTGACATGCTGGGAGTCCAAGCAAAAAGAAGTTCCCAAAAGAGTCTCTCCCACTTTGTTAACTGGAAAATCAAAACTCATACCTAATGGGACAGCACCCACTGGCCTTCCCAGAGAGGTTATCTTTGGAGAGCATATATCTATGTCCAGATCTTTTCTAATGAAATGGCTCTTCTTCTCAATATTTTGTTTATCATTGCCTGTTGTTCCCTGGCAATTAATAAAAGAGAGGATTTTACCAGGAAATCAATTCCACTTCTGCTAGAGTTGTCTGGCCTATCCTGATTCCAAAGTTTACATCTTTAATACTTGGTTCTTTGTGAATCTCAGGAAGTGCTTTTAATTCGCAAAAAGCATCTTTTGAAAAAGAGCCCATTGGCCTGAAGAAATTTTTTTTCAGATATGCATGGAGAGATTTTGTTTTGATTTTTTAATGAACCAAATGAAAGAGTTCTAAATTAAAACAATTTGAAAAGATAAAATATAAAACTCCTTATTGTGTACTGTCTTTAATCAAGGCTTTTTAATGTCATTTAAGTGTTTGGTTTTTAAGTTTCCATATCCAAGATTGAAATGGTTTTTATTCAAATTAAATTCCATTACTTTGTAAAGATTTCTACAGACACTGTGGATGCTACCCGTTCATAATTTTGGATTGTGATTTAATCCTCATAAGACTTCTCACATATTAGCATTTCAACAATTTTCACTCAGAACTTGAGTTTTTTTTTTTTTTTTTTATAGTTCTGTAGCACAGTCTCTGGAGGTAGATCTTGAAAGAGTAGTCTCATGATGAGGTCAAAGAGAATTCCCAACTTACGTGACTAGAGAATTCCTGTCATGAAAAAAGAACCGCGTACATTCTGGCTTTCTTGAAACACAAGTATCTTGTCCTTTAGTCAGACTGCATAAAAGGATATTGTATTTATCTAAATTTATTTATCACAGTAAATCTTAGGTGTTATGTGATCTTACCTTTATTCAGTCAAGTATAGCTTGAATTGAGAGAACTCTTGACGAGAGAATGCCCTGAAAAGGCCTGTTGGATGATTAGAAAAATCTGGCTCACTGTTTTTGAAGCATCAGAAGTGTGATTAAAAGATGAGGATGAGAAGTTAGGATAAATATTTATTCTTTCATTGATTCACTTAATTAATCCAGTAAGTACTTATTGAGTGGCCTTTTACATGCTAGGTACTAGGTTAAATATTCAATGATACATAAATTATTTCTTACCTTTTCAACAGTTACATTGTAGAGTGAGAGAAAGATAACTGATGGATAATGGTAGCATTATATTTGATAAGGCTACACAGTCTTATGTATAAAACAAGAGCAGAGAATTTACAGAGGAGGAGAAAGCAGGGGTCAGACATAAGGGAAATATTTACTTAAAGTTTGAATCGTATATAACCCAGTGAATTTTTTTTTTTTTTTAAGAAATCTGTTGAGCATTTATTTTCCCTAAGGGGAATTTAAGTATGGTGTGAGCTTTCTTTCCTCCCATAAGTTTATTCTTTATTAAATAATATAATTTATTTGTGTATAGGGTAAGTATTAGTATGAGTATTATACTTACATAGTATGTGTATTATAAGTAAATGTGTGTGTGTATGTAAGAATATAGAAACCTAGGTATCATTACCCCATAGATATCTGTATTTTTAACATTGGACTTACCAATAGGACTATATTTATTTTATTTTGGGAATGCTTGTTTACAGTAGACTCTGTTTAGTTGTAAAGAAAGTGTAAATAGGGGCAGCTGGGTGGTTCAGTTGGTTAGGTGGCCAACTCTTGGTTTTGGCTCAGGTCGTGATCTCAGGGTCCTGGGAGCAGGCCCTGTGTCAGGTTCTGTGCTTAGTGTGGAGTCTGCTTGTCCTTATCCCTCTTATCCTCCTCCTGCCCCTCTCTCAAATAAACAAACAAATAAAATCTTTTAAAAAAGTGTAAGCATTTTTACCTTTGATATTAACACACTATCCATCATATAAAAAATAATCCTACTGAACCGTGGACGGGCTTGTGGTTATAAATCTATTTTTTCTCTACTTGAAGTGATAGTGTTTCATAGTGTCAGTATTTCTCATACTTTTCTGTCCAAAGACACCATAACGAGAGAGAGGGGAATGATGTAAGTGGCTGTGTTCTCTTGGGTTGCATGAGAGATATAGCTCTGAAAGGCCTTTATAGGAGGACCATATTTTGAAGGCTTAGGTTTCATATGAAGAAATTATGCAAGCATAACACCTCCAAATAGGGGTGTTTGTTTTAGTACCTCTTTACCAGTTAAGCTTTGAGTAAAACTGATGGTTAAAAGATGTGCTAGGTTATACTCACTTCCCAATAACTGTAGTGCAAGAAACATGGCTGTAAATTTGGAACTTTAACTCAGTGGTATTCTAACTCTATGATATTCTGGTGAGTTCAAAGAGTTAGAACTTGTTTTTCTTTGGACAGTAGTTGAAAGGGTCCTGAGAGAGACTCCTTCATCTAGCAAAACTCTTTCCGCTATCAGTCATCTGCTGCCTCTGACTTTGATCATTAGGTTCTAGATGTGCACTATCTGTTCAGGCCAGCCTGGGCAATCGACACTAGTGATTCTTTCCCAACTACTGCATCGGGATGTCAGGAGGTCCTAAGTTTTTACTCTTGTCACTTCTCTTGGGGAATTTTGCCTAGGAGTTGAAGGCGATAACAAGAGTGGAGAAAGGAAGGAGGCTGTGTACGCACATTGTGTGTGTGTGTGTGTGTGTGTGTGTGTGTGTGTGTGTGAGCTTTTGAGGAGTCTGGATTATCAGAAAGTTCACATCTCAGGTCTTGGCACAGCTGTCTCAGGACAAAGGTCTTTACCACCTTCATTAAAACCATTCAAAGCTCAGGTCCTATGTTTATAAGGTTTCCTCACATAGAAAGAAGCGTAATATTACTATAATGTTAGAATTTAAAAATTTCAGATATTTCTTTTCTTTCTTTTTTTTTTTTTTAAGATTTTGCTTATTTATTTGAGAGAGAGACAATGAGAGAGCATGAGAGAGTAGAAGGTCAGAGAGAGAAACAGAATCCCCATGGAGCTGGGGAGACTGGCACGGGACTGGATCCTGGTGCTCCTGGATCATGACCTGAGCCGAAGGCGGTTGCTCAACCAACTGAGCCACCCAGATGTCCCAAAATTTCAGATATTTCAACATCACAACAATTACAATATTAGATAGCAGTTTATTTCCCACAAGTATTTCCTATTCAAAGTATACAAATTTTATAGTTGTACATCATCATTTTTTCTTATTCTTCACACTTATATACAAATGTTCATTTTGACAGAGAAAACTGAAAACTTAATTATCAGTGTTTCCAATGTTGATGTTTGCATTTTAATGCATTTTGACACAAAGTGCTCACTATTAAATCTACATCCATCCCACAGGCTTTAGAGATGAGAAAGGAAGGTCTTTGTTTTCCTCTTAGTGTTTTATGTATAATTTACTGTGAATATTTTATATATAAGATACATGAAGGAATCTTTCTTTTCATATTTTTAAATTCTTCTTAACTGTCATAAGATGTCCATGTCTAATATTGCTTTTAAAAATATACTTAGAGGCGCCTGGGTAGCTCAGTGGGTTAAAACCTCTGCCTTCGGCTCAGGTCATGATCTCAGGGTCCTGGGATCAAGCCTCGCATCAGGGCTCTCTGCTCAGCAAGGAGCCTGCTCCCCCCCCCCTCTGCCTGCCTCTGCCTGCTTGTGATCTCTCTCTGTCAAATAAATAAATAAAATCTTATATACATAATCAAATTCTAATTTGCTGTACCTTTTTTTTTAAAGATTTTATTTATTTATTTCACAGAGAGAAATCACAAGTAGATGGAGAGGCAGGCAGAGAGAGAGAGAGGGAAGCAGGCTCTCTGCTGAGCAGGGAGCCCGATGCGGGACTCGATCCCAGGACTCTGGGATCATGACCTGAGCCGAAAGCAGCAGCTTAACCCACTGAGCCACCCAGGCGCCCTGCTGTACTTGTTATTGATAACATTCTGGAACCAAAAAATTCTACGTAATCCAAAGAATTCTGGATTTCATAGACATCCAAAGGGACATTTGAAAAATGGCCAAAATTTTAAAATGAATTTTAAATCATCTTTAAGCAACCAGAAGGATTTGTAACCAGTGTGCCTGATTGCCAGCCATTTTGGCAAGCTTAGTGCATTTAAGGGCTACATTTTTTATATTATTAGTTTATTTATTCAACAAATTTTTATCGAGCCATTTTTATGGTGTTTTTCTAGGTGCTGTAGATAACAGTAGTGAGTATATTAGACAAAAACATCTTTGTCCTCATGAAGCTTGCATTCTAGTGGGAACATGACAGAAAAAAAATAAAATTTCTGACATAGCAAATAGTAATATATGGAGAAGAATAAAGCTAGAAAGGAAGAAGAGTGCCAGGAGTGTTCAATTTAAAAATATTGTGGCCAGAGAAGATCTCACGGAGGGGACATTGGGAGGAAGACCTAGAATTGGTGAGGGAGTAATCAAGTGCTCGCATGGGGGAAAGTGTTCCCACCAGAGCAAATTCTAAATATCTGAGGCAGCAGCATGTCTGAATTTCAGAGTATCAGTCTGGCTGAGGCTGAGTGAGGGAAATGGGAGAGTGGCAGAAGGGGAGGTCAAAAGAGGTAGTGTTTGTAGGGAATGGGGGAAAAACTTTACAAGGGCTTTGGCTTTACTTTGGAGATGAGATGCCATTGGAAGGCTTTATGCACAAAGATAATGAAGTCTGCAGAAACTCAAACCATACTTTGGATAGTGAAACCTTTTATTAGTAATATTGACTTGTTCTTGTTCTTCTACCCCACCCCTCCAAATTTCCTTATTGATTCCAAAGATTGAATTTCAGAAGACTTTACTTTTGTAAGGTACTCATCTCAAATCAGGGGTAGCAAATTTTCCAAAGTCTACATTCAGGTGATTTCAAATATAAAGCAGTATATTAGCACAGGCTTCTGCTCGGGGCTCTGGCCATGACATTTTGAAATGGAAACACAGGGGTCATAAAGCTAAGATTGTAGAAGTAATGGCTTTTAAAGGAGATTTTCAGACTAATAAATACTAATTGCCTTAGTTAGTAGATAAAATAGGACATGCAGAGAAAAAAGAGTTAAGTGGCTTGACTAATCTTTTCCTGGATTGTAAAAGAGAAGTAGGGGTAGAAGGGAATGAAGGAAAAAAAAAGAATTCTGACCTAAAAAAAAAAAAAAATCAAGATGCTTGGGAATCCTTGAAAAGGATCCAGCTGGTGAAGACATAAAATTAGAGTGACCATATGTCCTGTTTATTTCCCAGGACAATCCCTATTTATGCCTGTTGTCCCAGTGTAATTATTAATAGTACCCTTTCATTCCCCAGAGTGTCTTTTGATTTACATGACAAATTATATATTGGTCACCCAATATATAAGTCCATAACGATGGGTACTTTGTATCTTTTATATTATTTTAGATCATTTCAGTTTTTGGTTTTTTCATAATTTAGTTTGATTTGGGGTACTTTTAGTATTCTTTAGTTCAGAATTTTGTGTATTCTTTAAAATTTTTCCCCCCATGGGAAGAGTTTTATAGATTTGTGCCTAAAGAGACTGAAGATTGCCCACTTTCTAGGCAATTCAGAAAAATACGCATTTCTTATTTTAGAAGGGGCTTTTATTTAAGGTTATTTCACTTAAAATGTTGGAGAGACTATTTTAGTTTCAAAGTTACATGTAGTTTCTGGAGTATGGCTGTTAAAATAATATTAAATCATATATTAAAATTGTGCTATGTTATTTATGTATTATTTTAAAGCATGAGAGTTTTGGCTTGTGGAAGGAGATAGAAGAGAAAAAGAAAGGTTTCATTTTCCAGAGTGGATGCTTTATATGTGTGTCCAAATTTTTCTTTGCTAATACACCATCTCGGTCAGAATTATCTCTACATTATAAATATTGGTATCACAGTCTAATGGGTGTGGCATTGTGAAGTCAGGGGAGGAGAAACTAAGAGTTCAGAACCTTGAATTCAAGTTTGGTTTTAATAGTAAGTGGCATGATTTTGCAATATCATTTATCCTGTCCATGCCTTAGGGCTTGTTGGCTTGAACTAAGTCATGGGCTGTTGTGTGGAGCCAAGGAGCTAATATGTTTGAAAGAATTTTATGAATTATCATCTCTATCTAAATTTGAGATTGCATTAGATCGGCAGAAAAAAGAAAGTCCTTTTAAGTGAGACAGTTACATTTCTTTCCTAAGGAAGTTCTGAACCAGTAAGTTAATTACCTCTTTCCCCTGGGGAATGAATCAGCTAATTATAAAGAGAGAGCCAAGGTCAAATTTAAGCCAATCTTTCCATTAGTCTAGGAGACTACTTAGTTCATCCCTTGAATGGAGGGAACGCAGGAGCTAATGTGAACAGTTTGACAGGCTTGGAAACCAGGGCAAATAGACTTGAAGAGGTTTCAGAATGACTTCATTATTTTATTGAAAATAATATGCATTAATAAGATATCAGAGATACCCAAATGTCTGTGTTTCACATACAAATACTTTTTGGATTATGTACATCAGTGGCCTGTACGATTGGCATAGATAATTACATTTTAACTGTGTCTTTGCAGCTAATCCAGCCTGATATCTGTGTATCAGTGTAGGACATATCTTTAATTAGAGATATTAGAACAAGAATGACTATGTTTAAATAGGCTTAAGGATATTCCTTTCTCATAATGTTCATTTATATTTTTGTTGTATGATTAAGAATAGATCCTCATTCTGTCCTCCTACGATTGGTCTATCTTTGATATAAGTACATTTTTATGAACCACATCTTCATCAGTGCAATGAATCATCCATTCTTGAGTACCTGCCAACAGATAGTCATGATCTCGGGAGAAAATAACCAATTGGGGAAAATAATCAGATTTCCATATGTGATGTTGGGTCATGTAAAGTGTATAAGGGATGCCCTTTCTAGTGCACACTTACTCAAATACACAGAAATGAAGGAAAAATTAAATTAATCTTTCATGCGGTATTACTTTCAAGAACTGGGAAAACGACGACTAAAAAGAGCAATTATGGTGTACCATGGTTATTGAGTGTATTTTTAATGTGTGGTTGGGGTGGGGTTGAGGGTAGAAAGTTTTATAAACTGGCATATCTGCTTCAGTATGAAAGTGAATTCTGTTCATTTGTATCATAATGTGTTTCTCATACCTATTTTTTGAAATTCAGTGGTTCTCTCTCCTACACTAAGAAGTATGGAGAAGAGAGGAGAGGAGAGGAGGGGGAGGGGAGGGGAGTAGAAGGGAAGGAGGTGGAAGGAGCAGGAAGGCAGGGGAGGGAGGAGGAGGACAGTGGAGACCAAGGGGAGTCAGGAGAGGGGGGAAAGAAGGAAGGAAAGAGAGAAAAAAGAAGCAATGAAGGAAGGAGGAAAGAAAAGGAAGGAAGGGAAAGAAAAGGAAGGAAGGAAGTTGTCGCTTGTTCTAGGTTGGGTTTTTGTTTTACTGGTCTTGGTGGTGGTGGTACTGAGAAATAGTTGTGAGAAGGAATGGATTTCATTTTAAACATTAGGTATCAGAATAAATAAATGCGGGTGTTGATAGGGAAGATTTCCTTAGGTAAAGATTGTGTAATTCTCAAACATTCATCCTTAATTTCATTGAACCAAGCAGACAGGAAGCCATACACGTGATTGCAAGAAAGCATTGTCTGAGATGTATTTTGACTGGAGAAAATTAAAAGCACAGTTAAAAATGTTAAGCATTTTATATATTGTGAAATTTTGAAGTTTCCTAATTTGCCTCACAATATTCTTTCTCAACTGATACTCATCTTTATGGGAAATAATCCAGGGATGTTCAAATTTTTTTTTTCCCCTGTATTATCTAGAAAGTGATGCCCAGAAACTAGGTATCTGTAATCTTGTGTCTCGTTTGGTTTCAGGGATCTGTGCTGTCTCTTTTAGAAAGAGGGTTTGTCGAGCTTTCTTACTTATTTTTCAGCTTTATCTAATAAAATTTGGTGTGGGAATCTAATTAGATAATGCACTTTGGAGCACCCAGCATTGTAGCCGTTTGGTAAGCCCAGTGCTGTTGGGGCTTCTTTTCATCCTTGACTCTCAGTGCAAACAGCTGGCAGAATTGCTTGGGTTCTGAAACCGAGTACTTGCTCCAGGGTACCCCTGTTAACTTGAGATGACTCCTGAGGCAATTTACACCAACAGAGGGATGATTTTCCAAGTGATCTAAAATGTTTGCTAGATGTTTATAATACCTGAAAGAATTTCAGGATTCACTTATAATCTGGGCTCCTAAATTTAAATACAGGTCCTTTTCGATCTATGAGAAGGAATGAGAAAAATCCAATAGGATAGATTTTGGAAGAAAATGAAAACAAATTAAGGATGAGTTGGATACCTCCTCTTGGTTGGAGATCTCCTATTTTAAAATGTGCTTTGATAGTATTCAGAGCACAGTCTAGAAGAGAGAGCATGGGTGAACTTTATATTATCTTGGCTACCAAGTAGCAACTAAAGACATTGAACTTGCTTTCAGAGAAAGATGTGTTTTATTCCATGAAGCAGTTTAAAAAGTTACTAGCTGATGCTGTTGTATATTATTTTTGTGCTGTAAATGTATTTGGAGTTGTAAACCTTATTACATACTATGGTGTATCCAATCTGATGAAATGCAGTCATCCCTAAAGTTTGACACTCAGGAACGAGGAATATGCCTTACATTTCCAGCTATGTTCCTGTTGCCGATACTGGACTTGATTTTGTAATGTGGTTTTCCAAAAAGTAGGCTTTTTGAAATAATTTCTCATACGTTCATGGTTCTTTTTTGTTTTTAGTAAAATAAACATAAGACTTAGAGTTCCAATTTGGAATTGTTTTGGGGTTTTTGTTTGTTTTTTTGCCTCTGCCTTTTAATTCTCAAAATATGATTTCTCTTTTAAAGCAAACTTTTAAGTGATATGACCTAGAACATATCAGATCTGACAAAATGACAAAATTAGGAATCTTTAATATTGATGTAAAATGTTATTTTTCTGAGCATATTTATAAAAACAGACTAATTTAGTTCTATTATGCATAGGAACTACAGAGGCAACTATATACTTCCTATAATCTGATGTGAAGGCTTTTATAAGAAGCACTATAGTATGGCCTTTTTTTTAATGGTTCTTGGATTATATTCCTATCACAGCACTTTATGTCTTATGGAATATACAGTTGGAATTAGTGCTTTCTACCACTTAGCAACTAATGGAAAATACATATGCAACCCTGAATCTATAGAAGCAAGTCATTTCATAGGAAGACTTCATAAGGCTTACTTTTATCAAATTTTACTATGATTTTTGCTTAAAATTTTTGAATTCTATTTGACATTATTTTTGATAATAAAAATTCTCTGTTCTTTGGAATTTCTAGTACAAGACTGATGTGGAGTGATTTGGTACAAAACACCTGAACTTTCTCATGGTGTTATTCAGATAGGTCAAACTGTTTCAATGAAATCACAGGAGAAATTTAAGGCAAACAGGGCCATCAGGGCTTAGTCAACATTTTATTTTTCAGACCTTATCATAAAGCTGTAAGTTTACCAGACTTTCTGAATTCATCAGCATAGGGGC
Source organism: Mustela nigripes (assembly GCF_022355385.1). Taxonomy (NCBI): domain Eukaryota; kingdom Metazoa; phylum Chordata; class Mammalia; order Carnivora; family Mustelidae; genus Mustela; species Mustela nigripes. The sequence goes on along the minus strand of NC_081557.1, from coordinate 164,338,271 downwards.
CATCATTTAAATGAATGGATAGTTTAACCTGTGATATGTGTGGAAGTGTGTATGTGCGTTATTGATAATGTATAAGCAGGTCACTAACTAAATTACAGACAGTATCCTCATGTGAATGTGGGCACTTGAAGAGGTAAAAAGTAACCAAAGTGTTTCACTTGCATATAGTAGGTAGGAAGAATAATTACAACAAAACAAGGGGGGGTGCTTTCCATTTTACCACTTTTATCCAGATAAGTATATTTTTCCTTGATTATCAGAAAAGCTAGATCTTTTTATTAAAACCTATTACTGTCCAGCTGAGACAGCATTACTAATTCTGTTAAATAAAACTTAGTATCAATACTATTTAAGAGATTATATTTTAGTATGATTATTAAAAATTAGGGGATGAAAATAGAAATATAAATGTTTCTGGTAAAAACTAATAGGGTGATTTTCCCATTCTCATTGGACTATTATTTTAGTGAAGAAAAGAAACAAAACAAAAACGAAAAACTGTAAAACATGCTGTCAACTAATTGTGAAAAACAAAACATTGGGTATGCATACTATTATTTTAAGAACGTATTCCTTGAATTTGTCTCAAAGGATTTGAAAATTTAAGTCTGCTGTAAAAATTAGAATGCTAAATAATCTGATTTCCTCTGTGATGAAAATATTCATGTGTATTTATAATCTTAACTATATAAGTGGCAGTGAAACATGTTTTCTTCCTAAGTGTGATCATCTGTTTTATATTTAATTGGAGAAAATTTCTTCCAGTTTTCTGATTATAATGATAACATGGCATGCAAGAAACCAGAGCATGTTAATCAAATCTCATGATTATAAGTATTTAACTTCATGGAAAATGATCATTATGGATGTTCAATAGCATTCATTTGGCTACATTTCATGTAAAGTTAGTTCCATTCTTTATGCTATAAAGTTATGCATTTGTGTATCTTGTTAATGAGGGGAATTTGGAAATCTGATCTTGAGTTGGAAATCTGATACTCTCATTTTATTTTGCAACTTACACAATACATTTAGAAATCAGCTCGCATTGTTATGTGGAAAACGATTTGTTAACTGGCCTTTCCTAAGATGACAGTTCCCAAGACTGCCATGTGTGTTGAATATTCATTTCATTCTAGGTGTTGACTACTTTTAAGATTGCATTCATTTGAAGAGAATAGAGCTTCTAGGAATAAAAGTTTTATTGTTCACCATGGATGATTCAAAATAATATGATTTAAGTTCTCTTTTAAAGTAACTTATAAATGGCATTTCCTAATAGGCTTGTCTACCGAAAGCTAGAGGAAAGAATGTATGTATCGCTTAAAGATGAAATTTTATTATCACAATTAATTATTTTTAAGAAGAGATTAATTTTCTTCTGTCTTTGCCTTCATGCTAGTGTTATTATTCTTAAGATTTGATTTAGAAGCTTTCTCTTGAAAATGATATACTAGAGCTTTACTTTTAACTGTATTTCGATTTATCTGCAGTGTTCGTAATACTGTAGACTACTTTTTAAGGGGAGTAAAGATTTTATTAAAATTTCAAGCATATTTTGTTTATTGTTGAGCGATCTCTTTTATAAGTAGAAAAATCTGCATATAAAATATTGATGATGTCATTAAGGAAGTGTGAGTTGAAAATGTCACAGATATATCTAATGACCATCATTGAGGCAAAAATATTATTTTTCTAATGGAAATAATATCAACAATATTCTGTGTATTTATTTCACTACCAATATTACTTTAGACTTTTTTTCTTACTGTGATTTTAGGTTTTTCTGTGCTTTTCTAGTAAACACTGGCTTGTCACGGCTGTATACAAGGATGTTTGTCACTAACTCAGGTTGTCTTTGAAATGATTTTTTACTGTGGCACTTCTCCTAATTTATTTTCTCCTCCTTATTACATGAACCCATACTATTAATAGATTTGCCAATTTAATATTATATATTATGTTGTATAACTTATGTATCATTCATGTCATAGTATTAAAATTTCTAATTTAAATATTAGATGTAGTGATAAAATATTTAGGAAAATTTGAGCAAAAGAGGATACAGTTGTCACAATCAGACTTTGGCAGTGAATCTGAGAACCCCAATCTCACCCTCCCATTCTTCCTCATTCTTATGCCCTACAGGGAAGTAGAATTTTAACATGGATTCTACCACACCTAGCTCCAGGTCTGACACATAACACTTAACAAAAGGCACTTACCCAAAGCTTTTTTAAATGAATGAATATTTTTTTTTTTTTTTTTTTTTTTTTTTTTTTTTTTTTTTTT
>NC_081557.1:164317152-164335879 GCF_022355385.1 Mustela nigripes | reverse complement strand
GGGGGGCGGGTAGAGGAGGAAGAGTAGGGCAGGGGGTCTGGTGGGGAACTATGCTGGCAGGTCAGAGAGGTCAGGAAGGCCTGGGCTGCAGTGGTGAGGGTGGGAATCCAGGCAGAAAGCAGCTCCAAAATGAAGTGACTCTGTGGGCGGGGAGGATGGTCTCCGAAGGCTGTTAGAGCACATCGCAGAGCTTGAAGAATGCCAGCAGGGCCAAGAAAGGAAGAAGACAGTCAATGAGAGTGGAGCTCAGGCCATCCAAGCCGAACGAGCCCAGGAAGACCTGCAGGTACAAGCAGCTTTGTTAATTAGTAGGTCATAGGTCACTGGAGTGAAGAGCATCTCTGGCAGCTGCTGGGACTGTGGATGCCTTGTTGGTCACGTTGACTGAGACAAGTAGTCAAGGCAATTTTCACCATCAATCAAGAAGAAAATTCAGCCACAGGTGGGCCAGGCAGTACTCTGTTCATGTGTGCAGTTGTCTGTCCCCCACCCATGAGAGCTTCATGGTCAGTTGAGCAATAACTAGGCTCACTGTTCTGTGGCATACTCTTCTAGGGAAATGGTTTTTTTTGGCATTTGTCTTGCGTCTTACCCTTCTTCCCACTTCCTCTTCCAGCATGTCTTCTGGGGCCTGGACCATTGCAGTAGTCTTCCTGTTGGCTCCCTAGGTATAGCCTCCCACAAGGTTTAGGAAGAAGTTACTAGCAGAGGTGTGCATAAAGGCCTCCGCTAGAGTCTTCTTCCTAAACCCTCTTTTGCTTTTTTTTTTTTTCTCTCTTTTTTTTTCTCTCTCTTTTGCTTTTTAATCCCCCTTTAAAACAGGTTCTTTGGGTCCTAGAAGCCTAGACAATAAACATCCTTAATCTGGAAGGTGGCCCTTAGCAATCCCCTCAAACCTATTCTCCATTATTCTTTAGGATGCAATGAATACAGCCAAGCTGATTAATTCCTTATTTCTTATTCCTATCATGGCCTTCTGTCAACCCCCCCAACCTAAAATGCCTCCGCCATTGTGCCTTTCAAGATTTCATTCAAAGCAACTCCCCTCCCAATGAAATATCCCTCCTCTGACATCTTGCAGCCTTCACTAAATATGTCATACATTTGGTACCTGACAAGTGTGCCCATGTGCCCAAATTTCTCTTTCCAGGGCAAGGAATTTTCTTCTGTCTCTTAGATTCCCAGTACATAACAGAATTCCCTTAAAATAATACTGTTCGATGGGTGTGTGTTGATAATAATGACTCTGGCTCAACTGGGGGGGCCAAATAGGTCCTAAATCATATTAAGAATGGAAATGTTTAAAATAATAATACCTACCATTTCTGCTCATACCAGTAGGTCAGGCACAGTGCTAGGCCCATTACAATCCAATGTTTTAAGTGTTGTAACCATCCTGTTGCTTGGCAACGCCTCCATGTTGCAGATGAGCCAGCTGAGACCCTGAGGAGCTCAAGGTCACACACTTGTGAATGGCAGAGGTGGTAGAGGGCCAGCTGTCCGATTCTAAACTCATGCTCCTAACCTCTCAATGTGCCTCCTTTCTCAGTAGCTCATACTGCAGACTGCATGGATTTTTTTTTTTTTAATCATTTTGTTTTTGGGAACATGTCACTTCTTTGTCCCTGTGATTGGGTCTTGCCCTCCTCTCTAATAGAGGAGCAGCCTTGGGAGGAAGCAAGGAGAATGGAAGGGGTGTCACATGGAGTGGTCAGAAAAATGAGGCTGCTCAGCAGGTGTCATAAAAATGGATGACTTGTGCCCTGTGCCTTAGAGTAAAGATGGAAAAATGGAAAGGGAGTGGGGAAAAGAGAGATGTTGACAGATGATGAGTGAGCACAAGTGTTTATCCATGCTAATGGAGTGGGGACGTGATAGCCACTCTGCCCTAATGGTTACGAGGAGCCATCTCCTCACTGCAAAATGCAGAAGTGCGGGGGCGCCTGGGTGGCTCAGTGGTTAAGCCGCTGCCTTCGGCTCAGGTCATGATCCCAGGGTCCTGGGATCGAGCCCCGCATCGGGCTCTCTGCTCAGCAGGGAGCCTGCTTCCTCCTCTCTCTCTCTGCCTGCCTCTCTGCCTACTTACGATCTCTGTCTGTCAAATAAATAAATAAAATCTAAAAAGAAATGATGCTGAGGGGCAGCCTCTGGAAATTCTGATTTAATTTATCCAGGCATGGTTTTAAAGAAACCCAGGGTAAACTGATGGGAAGTCCAGACTGATAGTCACGGATCTATACCACAAGCAAAGACATATAAAACCCCAAGGAGTTTGATTCCCACCCCCAAACATGTTCCACAATGTCAATCAAACATAGCAGATGTGAAGTCTTTGCAAGTCCAGACATGTGTATTCCTTCCCTCTCTGTCATCAGAACGGGTCCAGGAACAGCTCTTGTCCCATATTTCACAGTACTGTCTGCACTAAGATACTTATGCTGGCACATGTTAAGAGAACAGTTTAAGTATATCACATGTCAAACACAACTTAAACACATTCTGGGTGACCTCCATAACCTGGCACTCCATTTTTCCCTAGTGGACATTTGTATATGTCACAACTACTATTCTTATCAAACCGTGTCAACCAACCAATCAATCACCCAGCACCTGGTAAGCACCTACTATGCACTGTATTCAACGTCAGGCAGTAAGAAGCACCACGAAGAAGTAGGCAAGAGAAAACAAATATTGGCAGATCCAGACTCTGAAGAGATTACCAGGTGATATGGTATCATGGTTATTATATCTATTGGTTTTTGCTTGAGATACCTGGAAAAGCATTAAACCACAAAACTGAAGAACAAAATTTAAAGAAAATGAGAGATGATGTATAATGAGTAAGCAAGAAAAAAAAGTGTCTTTATCTATTTTAAGGCTATATCTGAGTTCCTATAAACTCTCAGATACAAACACAGCTTCCTTCCATCTGAAAAATAGAATAAATATCTCATTTTTTTTAGGTGACTCCAAAAGATGAGGTTCTGCCTTGAAGGTAAGGAATGAAAAACAGAATATGCTAATTTTAAGACACAAAATGCCAGTTAAAATACACAAAAGTAACTTCTTTGTGAGTAAATAAAATTACCCTGAAATCTGATCCTGCTTCTGAATAAACAGTGAAGACATATGTAAAAGGAAATCCTGGTGACTTTTCACTAAATTTTGCTTGGGTTCTAATATTGAGCCAGTAGGTTTGACTTCTATCCTTCTGGGTTTAAAAAAAAATCTGTCAGTATGGGGATACCTGTTAATCCATGCACATCACGTCTATATGCAAAGATATACAAACCATGTTGTCTAGGAGGGGCAGCTTAAAAATTAACCACAGCTAGCCTCTAAGAAACATCGTAGGAACTTATTCACTAGGGCCCCCCTTACACCACTCCTGTAGACATTCATCACTTGTTTGTTCGAAAGTCGCTGGCTTTCATTACAGACATTAATTTCTGTCAAATTAAAATATGCTTGCTCATCTCAAGTGTGGTTGAATATTAATCTTGTAAACAGAAACATCCTGTCCCACTGAAACTAAAAAAAAAACAAAACAAAACAAAAAAAAAATACTTCACAGGAAATCTATAAATAAAACCCCAATTTATTAATTTACTCGTGGGTTTTTTTTTTCCCCACAGTTTTGATGAGCTCCTCCATCCTTAGAGCAAAGACCTCCTTTCCTGCCTCCTCTGAATATTGCCCCTCAGATGCTGAGCCTTAAAATGTATTCAGTTTTAGACATGGTATGTGTACTGATCATTTCACTAGCAAACTGAATACCTCATTTGGTTTTCCTGAATGTTTACATGCAAATATAGCACAATGGTATTTTATGTAACTTCCCCAAACTGTTAATAAAAGGGCACTATGATCCTCGAAGTGTTCATTAAAATAGGGCATCTTTTCTCCTCTGGCTTACAGAATTTTTCTTATACACATTACTTTTGAACCTAAATCTGAAATATGCTACAAGCAATTCTTTAATAAAAATCAGACACTAATTAATTAAAAGAATCATTGTTATAGCTACAAGGGATTTAATACTTAATTAGTGAAAATGAGCACCTACCAGCACAATCAGAGCTTCCTTTATTATCTGAATTTCAAAATACTTTTCATTTAAATAGGCTGTATTCTCTGGCTACTCTATGTTCTGAAGTCTAAGGACTCAAGGACAGGGTGATAGTCCATGACCTCATCTACATGTAGGACTGGGTCGTTCTATCACAGAACTGTTTTGAAGTTTCAATATTTTGGTGAGTTTATTAATTACTAGAAAAGTTGCAGTTGGCTTACATAAAAAATTATGTAATAATGATTCAATATGAAAAATGATTCGACAAAAGTTATATTTTAAGAGTTTCAAAACATTTCGGCATTACTGAAAAGCTTAAATAAAATCTGATTTTTTGTTGTTAAAATTAAAGTTATATGTACAAGTCCAGGGCTTACCATGGTGGCCATGCCAATCACAAATTATTTCATATGTATACACGATGAAAGCAAAATTAAATTTATTGATTTTTAACATATGATATTGAATGTTCAGATTAAATGAAGAATTTTAATTAAATATTAAATATTTTAATTTAAATATTAAATAAATTAAATACTTAAAAATTTTTAAATATATAATTGAAGATGTATCATTTTGTAAGAGTGTACTTTATAATTTTTTAATTAAAAAAAAATAAGCAGTCATACTTAGTCATACCACCCCAACTATATGTATTTGACCTCAGTACTAGATGAAGTGACTACAGCAATATTTTTAGCAAATGGTATTTACAGAAATCTCTAGAATAGCAAACTTACAGTAATGAATAAAATCCTACTCACTGAAATATATTTAAGCAGAGGGCTTTTTATTTATTTTTTGTTTGGTTGGTTTTTGCCTTGAACATTTTCTTTTTCTCGAGAGAAACATGTCACAGGAGGAGATTAAAATCAAGAAACAAACAAGATACTTTAAGACAATCTGAATTTATTTCCCAAGCGAGCAGGTCCCTTTGAACACGATAATTTTCCCTGAGAAATGAAAAGTATCTAGGGATTATAAAACTTTATTTAACCCAAGATATACTTTACCATTCAGAAACCCACAAGTCAATGGCCTAAGACATGAAATACAAGAAAGGACCTTACCTATACTGTAGCTGAACTATTTGATTAGAAATTCTTTAATAAATGTAAACTTCAGAAATCTCTGTCTTAAAAATAAGCCTTCAATGAAACTTGGAACTTGATATGAAAAATCAATCTATGCCCACACACAATTCTTTCCTTTCAAATTCATCATTCAGCTCGAGATGCCCACACATTTTCTATGCCCACATGCTCACCCACAGTCCCCATCCCTGTGTTTAAAACACCTACAGGCATCAGAATAACTTTTTTTAAATGAATAGGCTTTCTCTTCTTTGAAAGGTCTTGATGATATGGCAAATTTGTGTCCCAAATGTCGAATAATGTAAATCTAAGTGGCAATTTAAGGATATTACCATGTTACCACTTTTTGCATATAAAGGGTGATTGGTTTAAAAAAAATAATAAATCTGGCATACAGCCTTCTATCTGTGGCCACCCTGAAGCAAAGATCAATATTATGCCTCAGAGTCACCCTCCAGGGAGCCAGGGGCAGGGAGCTTAAATCCCAGGTTTGCTTTTAATCCCCCATGACCTGGCTCTCTGCTCCCTACTCCCTGTGGGCTCAATAGTGAAATATTAGGTCTTCTGGGCCTCTCCATGCTTCAGTAATGCTTATGCCAAATTATACTATTTGCTTCAGTCTGAAGACCAGACCTACTTTCCACTTTCTCTGGTTCATCATTTCTAAGAAACACCCAGTCTGAAGAATAATATAGGAGGTTCCAGGTCTTAGGACCTCAAATGTGTGCTCCCCAAATCATAATCCTCACATACCTTGAGTTAAAAATTGGTATGTTTTAGTGACTACCACCTACAATTAGATCTTCTGAAACTTCATTTTCATTTATCTTTAAAATATATATGTCAATTTAATTTTAAATCAAACACGCATTTCTTAATCTATCAAATGGAAAATGGTTAATTTCATAATAAAGCTCCAATAGACTACATTCCCTTCCTTAATAAGGAGCCACACTTACAGGAGATACTCCACTCTTATATATAGTGTAAAAAGAAGAAATTCTCAAGTAATTAAGGAAAAAGATTAATTATAATGTCAATTTCGAATTAACATGTAAAGCCAAATCTCTTTAAATAAGTCCATCAGTCATCAATAACTCAAAAAACACCAGCTTAATTAAACAGAAAGTTTAACAATCAAGTTGCATTCAAAGTCTAGTCCCGTAGTGTTGTGTATCAGTTGTTAAGATTTCAAATCCACTTGTCTATGTCTTAAGTGAAGTTGTTTTGAATGAAGGGTGAATTTGTTTACATTGAGAAAACTGTGTTAGAATGTTGTCACCAACATCTGTTGTTGTCAATAAACACTCAGTAGCTCATCTGTTGATGGATATTCTCTGGGGGCTTATCAATAAGAGCATAGGGAAGAGTCACTATGATGTAACATACATTTAAACGTTAAATACCAAGAATTCTGAGGACCTGCCAAGAGTAGTCCGTGTGGGTAAGGGTACCCATTGCTGATCTAAATAGCTATCCAAAGAACTCAGGCAGTGTTTGCTTCAGCAGCAGGTATACAAAGACCTCCGGCATTAGCTCCTGCCATGGCAAGACAGCTCTTTGGAGGAATGGTGAAAATCTTTCAGGGGCCTTGTGAAGGAGGGCATCTTGCCCACTAACAGCAGCACCTTCATTCCCTTAGCAACATGCGCCAGCAACAAGGGACTTCTGCTTTACCCTGGCAGCTGGACGTCAGCTCTTGGTTAGCTAAGCCAACTCTTCTGAGAACCAACTCCTGGACAGTTATGTGTCAACTAAATTTGGATTTTATTTCCTTCGTCTCCCCCTAACCTGGAACAATAGTGTAATTAATCCATCATTGGCTTGGAGTATGTTATTTCTTTATTGGCTTATTAAGAGACATTACCCCATATGCTACTGACTTGTGAAATATTACCATTATAAATTATAATTCCCGCAGTGAGCCTGTGTTAACTACATTATTGGCAAAGAGAATCCCACTCTCTGAGAATAATTTGCCTCAGCAAGACAAGTGCCTTGGCATTGACAGATATTCAATCAATGCATTTCTGAAAGAATGAAAAAATGAATGGATTTTTTTTCTCCATGCTTTCTTAGAATTTGGGGAAATTTTGTGGTAATAGAATTAGTTTAAGAAGAGAGAATAGAGGGGTCCCTGGGTGGCTCAATGGGTTAAGCCTCTGCCTTCAGCTCAGGTCATGATCTCAGGGTCCTGGGATCGAGCCCCGAATCCAGGCTCTCTGCTCAGCGGGGAGCCTGTTTCCCCCATCTCTCTCTGCCTGCTTCTCTGCCTACTTGTGATTTCTGTCTGCCAAATAAATAAACAAAATTTAAAAAAAAAAAAAAAAGGAAGAGAGAATAGAAAAAAGAAATGGCCTTATTCAGATCTAAAAGTACATAATTGTGTAAAGGTAGTCAATAACCAAAATAACTCAGAAACTGAAACGTTCATTTAGTAAATGTCTCTTTCAAAGTACTCATTAAAGGAAAGAGACCATGGATGCCAGATGGTAGGGTGGAGCTAGAGGCCTCACTCCAAGATGAAACTGACAGGGTCAAAAGTGAGCAATAGATAGAAAACCAAAAAGAGGAGGGGCAAAAATCACTACAAAAAGTCTGAAGTGCTAAATATCTTTAATCCCATAGGTGAATACAGAATCATAACTTTGTAGCTATTTGTGATGTAAAATTGACTCAATAACAATAAAAATAGTATCACCTGGGTACAACAGGGCTTCAGTGTTTTTACACTCATAGAGCTCTATCCCAAGAAACTTCAGAAGGCAGTTCAAATAGTTCCTTTAAAAAGAACATTTTTCTACTTAAAAAATGCTAGTAGTATCTATTTATTGAAGTATGCATCCGTAAAATAAAAAACTTTTTATTTTTTCATTTCCAGCTTTGTGATATCTGAGATTTATGATTAATTCTTCCTCAGCATCCTTATATGTCCGAAGTAGTTCAGGAGGAGAGTCCTCCTCTCTCCTCTTTTAACTACTTGCTTGATGACTATCACTACCAGTCAGAGTGAACACGAATCTTACTACAAGACACAAATGAAAGATACACTGTGAAATGCAGCCGTCAAGAATAGCTAAAACCTAGTTTATCTAACTCATTCGAAGCTCATATAGAATGGCAAACAGAACAACATAGCTCCCATGACATATGACTTTGGGTTATGGTTCCCCAAAACATTCAAAACTTCACTTCCACAAATTTTTCACTATCCAAGTATCACAGTGAGCCATTTAGCCAGCACTGGGACTACTTTTCTTACAGTTATGTGTGCAGAATTCACAATTGGCAGACAAGAAATATAATATTTTTTTATTACCACAACATTTAAAATCATTCCTTGGCTTAAATTACCACCCTCAAAATAATTATGTTTAAAAGTGGAACTACTAGCAGATTAATACAAATGTAAGATACAGGACACATCCTGTGAAAAGTAATCACACACACACAAACACACACACATACACAAACATATACACACATACACGTGTGTACACATACTCACCACAAATCAAATAGTATAATCATATGTTTTACTCTAACGGTAGAGTTGTGTGTATTTTTTATAAGGCTCTTGATAATGCTCCACTTCTCCAAAACTTGAGTTTCCACCAGCCTCACCAATCACAGTGCAAGCACATACCCAGAGGTAGTGCAAGATAGATCACTCACCACAAAATCTGTGCCTGTTATTGCATAGGAAAGGAATGGAGCCATTCTCACCATATAAATACAAAAGAATTGTTTCCGTAGTGTAGTGGTTATCACGTTCGACTCACAAAAGAATGGTGGCCTGGCAATACTGAGGATGTGTTCAGTTACATATTTTACAACAGCCCTAGATAGATCAGGGTGTATCTATGATATTCATAATGGTATACTGTTGACCCTTGAACAAAATGAAAATTAGGGGCATTAACACCCCATGCATTTGAAAAATCTGCACCTAACTTTTGATTCCCCAAAACCTGCATGTAAGTATGACTGCTATACTAATAGCCCACTATTGACGTACCAATAAAATAAACAATCAACTAACACATACTTTGTATATTATATGTATTATATACCATATTCTTGAAGTAAGCTAGAGAACAGAAAATTTTATTTAGAAAATCCAGAAGGAAGCGGATGCCTGGGTGGCTCAATCAGTTAAACATCCAGCTCTTAATTTTGGTCAGGTCATAATCCCAAGGTTGTGAGATCAGATTCCACACTGGACGTGGAGCCTGCTTAGGATTCTCTCTGTAACTCTCCCACTGCCCCTCCCCCCTTAAAAAAAAGCCAAATCCTAAATAGCATGTGAATTTTACTAGAATAATTTCCCACATGTATTAGCATTGCTTATTCCCCACCTAGCCAAGAGGGACCCAATTATTACTCACACCAAATGATAAACAAAACAAATGATAATCAGTCACCCAATCTTTTCTGAACTCCCTTCCCTCCAGACTCTAATTACCCAAACGGTTTCCATGCTTTAGGGACAATAAAGTGTGTCTTAGAAGCAAGGACAGATTCTTGGATCTGATTCTCTATAAGAGGCCATTGTAGTTGCATTGGGAATAGGATTTATCTCCCCTTTCTTTAATGCAAATAATTTCCCCATCCCAGATACAACTATTCAAATAACAAACTTCTGAATAAACAAAGAACAGTGTAGATCCTGATAGAGATTATCTGCTCCCTACAAGGTCTACCACCATTTGGTACTCAAGCAACAAAGGAAAATAATTATAATCATTTATTAATATATATATATTCATACAGTGCAGATACAAAGTTGATTATTAAGAACTTGCCTAAATTATGTTTTGTAAAAGTTAAAACCAAAGAACAGGTATCTAAAGAAAATATTTTAAAATATGACTACTGGAAGAAAATACAAAACATAGAAAACAGAAAAATACAAAGCATAGAAAAAAGAGGAAAACTGCGGACTTTAATGAAAGTACACAATTATTACAAGGGAGAAAAACTAAGCTAGGTAAAGCATCAAATAAATTAAAAGTTTTGCAAAAATTGTTGAAATTCCGTGGGAATGCTGTCTGTTGCACACATTTCTGGGGAGAAAGTCCACAGTTTAATTGACTCTCAAAGGCCCCTTGAGCCAAAGGGGCTAAGGCTCCCTCCATCACAGCTTTCTCATGTTCATATGAGACCCATTCTAGTCTATTTGCTCAATGACACTCTCATCTAGATTATTCAAATAATGATCAGATGATTTCTCCAAATCCCCAGCAATCTCCACTTTACCCACCTAATCCCCAAACCTTATGGTCTGGTCATACCTAACTACTCAATACCCCCAAGTATTCCATATAATTCCATACCTTTCCTCAAGCCTTTCAGAAATAGTGAGGCAAAGGGGGCTAACACAAACTCAGTTTACACTTCAACTTCACCAAATTATATGATCCTGGGCAAATGATTTAATCTCTCTATGCTAAAGTTTGCAGATCTGTAAATTGAGGATTAAACAAACTAATATTTGTAAAACACTGGGAACATTATTACCATAAAAATACTTCATTAAGTGTTCATTATGATTGGGTGCCTGGGTGGCTCAGTGGGTTAAGCCGCTGCCTTCGGCTCAGGTCATGATCTCAGGGTCCAGGGATCGAGCTCCGCATCGGGCTCTCTGCTCAGCAGGGAGCCTGCTTCCCTCTCTCTCTCTCTCCCTCTCTCTCTCTCTGCCTGCCTCTCTGCCTACTTGTGATCTCTCTCTGTCAAGTAAATAAATAAAATCTTAAAAAAAAAAAAAGTATTCATTATGATTAACAAATGCCTCTGTAGGCTCCTTAAGAATGCAACCTCCTGATTCCTGATCATCCCTATTCAAATGTCACAACTGCTAAAAAGACCTTTCAAAGCCTGCTTTCCATCCCAATCCCCAATGTGGAGTATCAATTACTTAAATAAAATGTCCTTGGATCACCAAAACACAAAGTTGTTTTTACTGTTTTTGTTTTGTGTTTCTCTCTTTGCCCCTAAACCACAGAGGACTTCCTGCCTGTATTAATTTTTGTACTTCGGCACTCATAAGAAACCCACAAATTATTAGATGGGTTTTATGCTAAGTCCAACAAATGTGTACAAATCTGAAATTGTGTTCTTAGATATCATTTAATTTCATTTTTCAATTTTCTAGTTGAAGAAACTAAGACTCAGAGTAAGAGTACCAGTGATGATAATAACAAAAAACAATAATCACTTCTATAGCACTTACTATATCCCAGACACTGTTCTAAACACTGTATATGTGCCAACTCACTGAATTTTCATAACAATCCCATGATGCAGATACCATTATTCTATTTTTCTTATGCAAAAACATAGGCACTACGAAACTAAATAGATTTACCAAGTTCACACTGTAGCAAGTAAGTAAAGGAAGCCAGGGATTAAAATGGGCCCTCTGGCTCTGGAGTTGTGTTTTTAATCCTTGTGATTTTGCCTCTGTAAATAAGATCCAAGGATCCAGAGGTAATTAATGGCAAAGCCTGAAATACACATTTAGTCCTCTGGATTCCCTGGTGATGCTCTTTCCTTATGAGTTCACCATTCTCTACCCAGAGTGATGGCTACTGAGAGCATTCCAAAAACATTTGGCCAATGATTTAAGGACACACGATTCACATCTTACCACCTAATTCTCTAAATGCAATAATATTTATCCCAAATGTGCAGTCTGTTCCTTGGACATCTTATTTGGCTTACCTGTCTTATTTAATTGTTGCCAGTTTTGAAAGGGACCAGAATAGGACAAGGAATCACTGATTCAGTACTCCACTTGTAAAAAGTACAAGGTCTTTGTTTTAATTTGATTTCTGATGGATTGATCCAAAGGTAAGAGGAGCCTCCAAGGTATTTCTACACATGAGCATTAAGTTCAGGTTCTAACCAAAGCCTAAAAGTTTCCCATTAATGACTGCAGGCCACCTCTCAGACTAGTCAGTGATTTTGTTGAAAGTGTGCCTCCCCAACCTCTGTTCCTTAAAATGCCTGGTTAGTCTACCTGCCATTGACAATTACCAGCAATATGAGCAGAATCTGAGCTCTCAATGCCACAAAGTATAGTGGTTCTGAGTTACAAAGTCCCTAATCACCTATATTCATTTTCTGGCTTTAATGGTTATGTGTCCCTAAAGAAACCACAGTTTCCACACCTGTAAAATGGAGATATTTACCTCATGAGGTTGTTAAAAGGATTAAATGAGAACTTGTTTATAAAAGTGCTTAGTGCAATACTTTTCTTAGAGATTTGCAGATGTTATTTTATCTTATGACTATCCAGAAGGGAGGTCAATCATTTCCTAACTTATTTCCTATAAAACTCAGTCTTCCTGACACACTGTATTTTGTGAAAGCCTACTGCACACAAATAACCAATTCAATTATTTTGATAAAGTAAGTCAGTAAGTTCACACCAACATGAATATTCAACAGAGAGGATACTAGTAAAATCGGTCAGAAATTTTCATCAAAATGGTAAGCATATTAGTTTGTTTAAGCTGAGAAGCATTTGTCTGTCAATTTAAAAAAAAAATAGCGGAAAGCCTGCTTATTTCTGCTTTTTCCTTATTCATATATGCATGATACTGAGTGATGTGCTATCATGCAACAAAAGTTAACATTTTTTACTTTTACATAATACACATAGTGTTTATTTAATGACACGTGAATACAGCTCTATAATATTGGGTTAAGTCCAATATGATTTGAAGATTCTAAATGCTATTAAGTATCTTCAAATCAATAATGAATAAATTCCTTATATATTATCTCATTTCAAAACTACTCTAGCTATCTTCATCTGCCTACTCTATTAGGCAGAGATATTATTTGGAACGAAGAATTACTTTATGAATATAAGATTTTTAACTTTAAAAAAACTACTAAACATTGAAACAATTATCTGTACATACGTGACATATCTGAACATTTTCAAATACATGATTTCATTCAATCCTCATGATAACACTTTGTGATAAGTATCATAATGGTCATTTTATAGATCAAGAGAATAAGAAAACTGTGTTTAGGTTGCAGGGTAAAGATAACATAGGTATGGGGCCAGGACATAATCTTCGAGTCCCAGGCCCTCTCCACCAAAGTTCACAACAGTAACCTACAAACGCCTGTAAATTGTAGGTGGTTGAAGGCAGTGGCTAATTACTGTTTGAAAAGCTAATTAGGGAAGAAGGAAACCAAAGATTTCCAACCAAAAGAAAGAAAACCTTTGATTTTCAAGGTTGATAGGATTGCCACAGCTGCAGGAACTTCCTATCTCCCTCCACTTTGAAACCCAGTGTTCACTATTCCACATCTGTGATCCAAGGCCAATCCAATCCTTTGACTTGCTAGTCAGAGATAAAAAAGACTCTCAATTATTGAAGTGTTTACTCACATTAATTACAATGAATTTTTGCTCTCAAATAAAATATGTCCCTTCTAATTTTAGGGGCTGATAGGAAAGAAGTCTGGGTGACCTAACTGTCTTTGCCCCTGGGTCTCCATCTATTGGGTTTGCATCCTTTTTCTGCTACCTGTTGGTCTAGATCTTGGCAGGATTCATTCAGTCTCTCTGGGCTTGAGTTTCCTCATCTGCAAAATGCAGATAATAATAATACCAACATGCAAGGTGATGATGAGGATTCAATAACACACACCTCATAAAAACTCGAAGAAATGCCTGACATGGACTAAACGGCTCAATAATGTTTACTACGAGTACTATGAGACCTGTTAAAACGAGAGCAAAAGCAAAAAAATGCAGTGGCTCCCTGAGTTGTGTTTTCCCATGAGAGAGAGCAAAAATCATTAGAGGCCCTCACTCAGAGATGATGCCCATCCCATAAGGGACCCTTGGGCTTTCAGGATTCATAAATGACTCTGTGGAGAAAGTTCTATCACTACCTATTAGATAAACAAAACTTAACACTCGAGAATGTGATTCCTCCCATAGCAGAATAATCTGTAAGAGCACCCTTTATGAGGCCAGTGTGCTCTGGGGAGTCACTGATTTAACTAGCCAGCAAAATGACCTGGGAGAGCTCACTGAAATAACCAGTGACCAATCCAAAGGGTCAAATTGTGCTTTGGAAGTCTCATTTTGATAAGCTCTGAACTGCACAGAAATAAAACCATTTGGGGGGCTCTTGGGTGGGTCAGTCAGTTAAGCAGAGAACTCTTGATTTTAGCTCATGTCATTATCTCAAGGTCCCAAGATCAAAGCCCACTTTAAGCTCTGTGCTGGGCATGGAGCCTGCTTAAGATGCTCTCTCCCTTGCCTTCAGCCCCTCCTCTACCCACCCACCCCCCCAAAAAAAAAGGAAAAGAAAAAAAGAAATTCAAACCATTAGCACACTGACTAGGCACATGCCTATGATTAACCATAGCAATTTTCCTTCTGGTCCTTTATTTTATTTTCATTTAAATTAATGTAATTCTTAGCTAAAATGCAAGAGAAAAATGTTAGAGAATACCATCTATTCACTCTAATAGCAATAATCTAAGTGTTTTCATTCTTATGGTATGACTATATAACTATGTACCTCTATGCTAAGAAAATTCTCATGTCCTTTCATTAGACTTCGTCTTGTATATATTCATTGAATAGAGCTTGCCTTAAAGGAATGTCATTTTACCCAATGTAATATTTACATTTGTAATAATTTACAATGACAATATTTCTAATTAATAATGTAAATAATAATGTAAAATATAATATTACATTTACCAAATGAAATATGTGTCTTCACACCAAGAGAAGATTATCTTGAAAATTTTTAAAAATAAATGAAGATTTCTATAAGAATCAAGGAAAAAAAACTATTCATCTGAGCAAGAGATATTAAGCAAAGTACAAAGTCCCATAGATTTCACTTCCTAAGGAATACTTATATATAAATAAAATGGGTTATTACAAAAACACTGGATGCTTTAAATAATGCATATTATACTGATTTCTCTCAAATTCCTCATTTCTAGTAAGAGGAAAGGAATCAAAAGTTTTCTCAATTTTCTTTTGTACCTAATTAACTATTAACCATCCAGTCACCTATTAAGCAAAATATAATTTCTTGTTAATTTGTTACAATGCAAGCAATTCCTTCTCTGTGGTAAAGAAAGGTAAACAACAGTGAAAGAGAAAGAAAACTCACTTAAGTGTTTCAGAAACAAGTACTTGTTCACCATTCTAATCCAAATGTCCCTTTTAACTAAATAAAACTACCTTCAACTGCTTTCATTTAAGCATTTTTAAAATCCCTAATTTAATAAAGCTAATTGAATTTGTTCTAGAACAAACCTTGTATTGCTGATACACTGAATTTATTCTAAAATACTGCTAATCCATTTAAAATCTGTAATATACTTAACTATATAGCATTAAAAATGCTTGCCATTTAGCAAAGATTTAGAAATATAATATGATTGGTTTAAGATTAAAGTTACATTACCAAAGCCCAATAAAAATAGCACTTAAGTATCAGAGAAATACAAGACCTATTTAGTATATAACAGATTGGCTTATCACCAAACTTAGAGAATCTTGTATTAAATGAATATCAGGCTTAATTGAAAAGAAAGAAGTCCCTAAGTCTTGAACTTTTGTGCCAACAATGAATATCTAATAGAAGAATCTAAGAATGAAGGTGCTTTCTGAGGTAGTTTTTGGCTGACCTACATATGAATGAAAAGCATTCAACTGGCTCAATCAGTTAAGTCTCTGACTCTTTGATCATGAGATCAAGCCCCATGCTCACTCAGCACAGAGCCTGCTTAAGATTCTCTCTCCCTCTCCCCCTGCCTGTTACCAACCCCCCCCTCCCTGCCCTTGCTCTCTTTAAATAAATAAATAAACAACATGGCATTATATATGACTTCTCATTTGGAAACATATTATTTAGTCACTGTACCACCTGGGGGAAAATAGTAATATGGTCCCCAAATGAACTTGAATTATATGAAGTATTTTTCTCTCATTTGCAGAATGAATGTCACTGCCTCAAATTAAGGAATTAGTAGTGATAATAAATAAGCACAATTATACTTTTTTATTGGATCCTGAATTCACTTTACTATTGCTAGTCCTGACGCTATGAATTCTATTTCCCTAGCTGATCACCAGACTGGGGCCTTGAATTCCAAAAAGTGAGTCCTTCTAAACTACTTTCTAGAGCCGTTCACTTGCTACAAAAATGTTCTGTTGATTTTAACAACCTACCTAGGATTAAATAAAACCAACACCTATATCCCTGGTAAATTGTATCAGAAACCCTTTTGAAGGAGAAACTACTGAAAAATACCTTTCCTAGACTGTTACTCAACTATCAATCATATGCTTTCAATGACCAGTGAAAATAGAAATGTTCCCAAAAACATATAAATAACGGTTTTAGAAACACTTTTAAAATTTGTTGCACAAGGAGGTATGCTAGTGATAACTGAGACTAGACATTCTATATGGATTTCATTTATGCCTACCGTGCTCTACCCTGGTGTCAAGAGGTTTGACTATTTGAGGGCATGTGGGTGGCTCAGTTGAAGCATCTGCCTTCACCTCAGGTCATGATCCCAGGGTCCTGGGATTGAGCCCCAGGTCCAGCCTGCTTTCCTTTTCCTGTTCCCTCTGCTTGTGTTCCCTCTCTCCCTCTCTGTCAAATAAATAGTGGGGAAGGGGGGGCTTGAATACTTGGATTTGAAACCTGACTTTACCATAACCATATAAAATAAGTGTTTATTGCTCCCATTTCACAGATTAAGAAATAGAGATTAAATATGCTATCCAAGTTCACTCTAATATTGAGTGGTAAAGTTTGGATGCACAACCAGGTAAGTTTGTTTTCAGTTCTTCACATTATACCATGCTAAACTACCTAATTCATTAAATCAAGTTGGTATGCCAAATAACTTTCAGATACACAGTTTTTAACTATCAGATCTAATTTTGTCTATATGCTTGGTGAGTGAAATAGTATGTTATTACCTTTACTGGTCCTCAAGTTAGCATAGAGATTCAGACCGGCTCTGCCACTAATAGGCTATGTAACTTCACTTTTCATTTGCTGTTTCCTGTTCAAAAAGCGAGGAAATAATACCAATAGGTTCTAGATCGCTTTCCATTTTGAAAATACAAGACACATAGGAGTTTCTGATATATAACCGCTGATATAGAACCATTTTACCTGCCTGATAAATCCCAGGGGCATTCCCAGAGCTACAGCTTTGGAAGGAATACTATGAAAAACAGAAAGCAGCAAAAGGTGGTGCATTCCTGTGCATTCCGTTGCTCAGGGTGGGTACTGCACAAAAATATCTGGAAGAGACAGAAACTAAAGGCCCAAATGCTGTCCCCCCAAGATGAATCAAACCCTTAACTTTTCTACTTCCTCCAGCTGAAGTCCCTGAGTGATGCTACAGGGATCTACATTTTAATAAAGAATTTGTTTGTCTTGTCAAGGTGGAACAAGAAAAAAACTTCAGTGAACACTGTTTACTCCGCTGGAGCTTGGGGATGAGCCCCTTATTTTGTAGAAAAGCCCATCCAGGAGAAGACTCTTTATGAACACTGGTGAAAGGAAAAGGGGGGGAATGGGAGAGGAAAAAAAAAAAAAAAAAGAGTGTTAAAGGGAAGGGGAAAGGAAAAGAGGAGGAGGAGAAGGAGGAAGAGACATCAACCACTCTGAGAAAAATGTCTATAAAATGGCATTATTTTATTGAACTATTATCCCCCCCTTTTTTAAAGACTTTATTTATTTATTTGTCAGAGAGAGAGAGAGAGCACAAGCAGGGTGAGCAGCAGGCAGAGAGAGAAGCAGGCTTCCCGCTGCACAGGGAGACCGATGTAGGACTCGATCTCAGGACCCTAGGATCATGACCTGAGTGTAAGGCAGATGTTTAACTGACTGAGCCACCCAGGCATCCCTCTCCCCCTTTTTTTCTCAGTTAAAAACTAAAACCTACTCTCCCACCTTCACTGTTGAATACTTTCCTCTCATTTTTAAAAACAATTTTTGTTATACCCATGTTTACCCATAGCTCCTCCCCGTCTAAAGTCAACTTTGGCTTTTACAAACACTAGCAAGGCTGAATAATAACTCCCCATGGTTTAGATTCCTTTCTAGAAACAATTCATTTAGAGAAAACAAAGGAAAAATCATGTGTAACAATGGAAAATACGGTTCATCCAACATCCAGATAAGATAGGAACACAATAATAAGACTATTTCAGCCAGGGGATAAACTCTAAAACAAACTGTTCTCTGGGAAAAAGAAACAGAACTAATGGAGTAAATGGATGTAAAGGAAAAAGGGACAGGTTTAGAGGGCTGAAATGAACAGAACTATAGATTTTTTTTTTGAAGTCCCAAACCCAACATAAGCCATCAGCAATCAATGAAAAATGTTCTCTACCCCTTTAATCCTCCATAGTTATGACTGGATATCCATACTCCACTTCATATCAAAATAATCCTTTCAAGAACATCTGCTAAAGACCTGAGTTTAAAGGACTAGTGTCCAGAATCTATAAAGAACTTAGCAAACTCAACAC
>NC_081557.1:164137728-164312152 GCF_022355385.1 Mustela nigripes | reverse complement strand
GATGCGGGGCTCGATCCCAGGACCCTGGGATCATGACCTGAGCCGAAGGCAGCGGCTTAACCACTGAGCCACCCAGGCGCCCCAGCATCATTTCTTTTTAAAAGGGATTCCAGTGTGCAATCAGTTTGAGATAGTTTGAAGTACTGTAGGAGCTAAATGTGAAAAAGAAGAACAATTACAGAATACAATTTCCACTCCCCCTGTTCTTGGTTCCTGGTTGTGAAGGCTGCATCATGGTCCATAATAATGTAGAACAAAGGATTTATGCAATTTTAAGTGTTCTAGTATCCATATTAAAAAATGAGGAGAGGAGAAATTCATTTTAATAAATCGTATTTAGCCCAATATATCCTGAACCTTATTTCAACATGTAGTGAACATAAAAATATTAATGAGATATTTTGCATTTCTTATTTTCTCTTGTATCAAGTGTTGTAAATCCAGTGCACATCGTAGGCTTGCGGCCCGTCTCAGTTTGGGCTGAGCCCACCAACACCAGTCACTTTTCAAGCATTCAGTAGCCAGTAGTTGTTGCTACTCAATTGGACAGAGCAGACTTGGAAAAGTGCTGGAATCCAAACCAGGAGACCTAAAGTTAGTGGTTTTGCCAATGACTAATCCTGTGACCCTGGACAATTCACTTATCCTCTCTCTGGACTTTGGTTTCCTCTTAATGTGAGGGGGTCAGGAGTCAGTCTGAACTGAGAGAGTTCTAATTGCCCCAACAGTCATCACAGGGAAGAAGAGAGGCTGAAAGTGAGCTGCATTAAATTCTTTTTCCTTTCAATATACTTCAGGTGTCTTTTTTTTTTTTTTTTTGAGTAAATAAAAATGAAGGAAAACAAAGGTTTGAAAAAAATCTCTAGGCTAAATGTCTTTTTTTTTTTTTTTTTAAAGATTTTATTTATTTATTTGAAAGAGAGACAGTGAGAGAGAACATGAGCAAGGAGAAGGTCAGAGGGAGAAGCAGACTTCCCATGGAGCTGGGAGCCTGATGTGGGACTCGATCCCAGGACTCCAGGATCATGACCTGAGCTGAAGGCAGTCGTCCAACCAACTGAGCCACCCAGGCGTCCGCTAAATGTCTTTTTTATCCGTGATTCTTTCTTGTCAGCATATATGAGACCATTCCTGGAAGAGGTCAGGTAGCAGTTATGCTGCTCTTTTTCCAGTGAAGGTATCACCGTGACAGGGACCTTAGGGTGTTTCCCATCGAATAGTAGGAGTCCCCCCCCCCCCCTTTCCTTTTAGATTTTTTTTTTTTTTTTTATTTGACAGAGAGAGAGAGACAGTAAGAGAGGTAATACAAGCAGAGGAAGCTGGAAAGGGAGAAGCAGGCTTCCCGTCGAGCAGGGAGGCTGATGTGGGGCTCGATGCCAGGATGCTGGGATCATGACCTGAGCCGAAGGCAGATGCTTAAACCACTGAGCCACCCAGGTGCCCCTAGGAGTCTCTTTAATTGTGGATAATGTGGCTCAGATTTGAGGAACAGAAGTCTTACATATCTAGATCTCCCCCAGAATGAGAGCATATCACTTCTGGTTACCAGGACACATCATGGTCATCTAAAACTGATGCAACCCAAATCACAGAAGGAGACCCCTGACTCATTCAGAGGTGGGGTCCCCCTTGTTAGCCAGAACCTAGGGCTAGAATTATGCTGGCGTCCCAGTTTTTCTGACTTGGAATGTGTTTCTGATGAATGAATAGTTGACAACAACTTTAGTATCATTCTATGGATGCCAATATTGGATACATGTGATTTTGGTTCCTTGACTAGTAACCTTTCTCTGAATCAGGTAGACGAACTCTCTGGTAGCATCAACAAATAGGAAATAAAGATACAAGATCATGTTCTGTTCACTGGAAATCAGTAGCTGCCAGATTTCCACAGCTATTGACACGGGAACTCACTCCTGGTCCAGTATGTTGTTTGCTTTTAAAGCTGTGACTTATGTTAGGAATCAGTTGAGGATGTATATCTCCCAAATTTTATCTACTTTGCTATCATATTTGAGGAAAAAAGAGTGACATTGAGTGGTAGTTGTGAAGCGGAGAAAGCTGAGAGGGTTTCTATCTACATTTAGGATACTTCTGAGGAGACTATTAGAACACCATATTCCATACTTAGTAGGCAGTTATAAAAAAATTGGTTGGGAAGAGTCAGCCAAATATCAACAGTTATTTCTTAATTTTATTAGATGTACAGACTCAGCTCCTTCAGTCCTGGCCTGCTCATGTAGCAATGAAAGCAACTTATAATACTCAAAACAATGGAGGGGAGGGAAAATCCAATTTTACTATATCAAGTGTAGCCATTTTTACAATTAATGAAAGATAGGTTTTCTATGCACATTGGAGTCTTTGGTCTAAGTAGTTTTTGCTCAGTATTTGGCACATGTCTGTGTGTAGGATGCCAGGTGAACAGAGAAAGCAAATAAATTGTGACCTTTGTAAGGCTGGTATTTTCTTTATGAAGCCAACGGGGGCACAGATACACAAATATTAGCCCACTTGTATGTTTTGTCCCAGAAAACTCCTCTCTGGCTTCCAGCATCTCTGCATTCCAACTTCAGCATCATCGCTGTGCATCTTGGATCCCTAGGGACCTTGCCATCTGTTTAACCGGTAAAGGGCCCCATCTCATCAGTGTTCTTATCATCCAGCTGGAAACAGAGCCCTCTGGTTGGCCTTTTTCCTCTCTTTCCTGCTCCTGTTTATTTGGAACCAGCTCCTCTATGTCAGAGCAGGTGGCTTCACCTTAGCCAGTTACCCAGGATTAGCCATTACTGGAAGGTAGAAGATCGGCCTCAAAGAGGGAGCATCTGTTACTGCAGTGAACTTGGCGTTGGAGAGAGCCTAGGGACTTGGACAAAGTCTAATTCATGAAGGTGATGCCTCTCAGGGTGCTCTTCTTTTGCCTCTCACCTTCCTCAATACTTCAGTTCTTTCAGGTTTAACCCTTTCATGTGTCTTAAGTGTAATAAGGCCAGCTAGTGCACGGGTATCCCACAGCCTTCATATGCCTGACAGTAAACCAGTCCCCTATCCTTTTGTGCTCCTAGGAATCTTGTACTGTTGTGCACAGTCACTTCAACCTTCATAGTTGCCCAGCTCTTACCTTAGGAAATCACTGAAAAGAGAAAAAAAAAAATCGGCTCTTTGCCTTACCCCAGGTGTCCTTTTGAAGTTTCTTCCTTTCCAACCCTGTCCTATGTGTGGGAGATCTTGAGGAGTTACCAGGTAAGATATTTTCTAATTTCAAACCATACATAAAGACCCACACTAAAAAAAAAAAACAAAAAACAGAAAACAGAAATGTGGCCATGGAAATGTGGAATGTTGCCATGTTTTCTTCATAAGCATATCTGTTACGTAAGAAAAAGCAGGGAAGACAAAGAAACAAAACGAGCAATTTTACCCCCAAATGCCTGAAGTCTAATGACCTAAATTCCTCATTTTTAAAAAAGATTTTATTTATTTATTTGACAGACAGAGATCACAAGTAGGCAGAGAGGCAGGCAGAGAGAGAGGGGGAAGCAGGCTCCCTACTGAGCAGAGAGCCTGATGCGGGGCTCTATCCCAGGACCCTGAGATCATGACCCGAGCCGAAGGCAGAGGCTTAACTCACTGAGCCACCCAGGCGCCGCTAAATTCCTCATTTTTTTCTCCTCCTTGTTTGATTCTTCTTGCCTTAGCTCTTATTGTACACTATGCATTTTGTATTTTAATTTACATAATGGTTTTGTATTCTAGATCTGTGCTACCCTGAGCTGCCCCAAATAATTTTGAAAACAAATGTGGTCTTCATAAGATAAAAACGTCTCCCAGAATTTGTTAGAATTGCAATTCTAAAAAGTGATTTCCTCCTGACTTTACGATTACTAAGCACTGTCCTAAGTTTTTTTTTGAGAAGCAGTGTAGTGTCCTTGTTGACACAGCTATTCTAGCATCGAACTGCTGGAGTTTATACTCGTTGGGTCGACATAGAAATCGCTAGGCGATTGTCTTGGGCAAAGTGCTTAATATTTTTAAGCCTCAGGTTTTTCCCCACAGTAATGCTGTGAGGACTAAGAACACTGATATGTAAACACACGTGCATACATCTTACTCATCTCACAGCTTTCCTGTTGTGTCTGACTTTATTACCCGAACGAAACCTGGCATAAAGGAAACATTCTATAAATGTTAGCTCTGGGTGTTTCTACGTACTTGAGTTATTATAACAATGCTCCGAGAGATGTAATCCCCAATCTACAGGTGAGGCAACTGAAGCCAAAGGAGGTGATTTCCCTTGCCCAAGGTCATAAAACTGGTGGGTGTACAGAGCCAAGGTTTGCTCCCGGGTTCATCTGACCACAAAAGCCTCATGCTTCTCCACTGAACGTACTTCTGCCGATTCGTTTTGGCTGCATAGTTAACTAGATATGCTTGGATTATTAAGAGAATCAAGTTGCATCCATTAGTATAGGTTTACATCCTGATTTTTCTTTTCAAGTACTTGTAATTTCTCTTGGATAGCAAATCTATGCTACTAGAGTGCACACATTTTTTTGCTATTGCTCTACTGTAAATCTTGCTCCTGTGAGAGACGATTTCAGGAAGTTAGGAGGCAAGGTTTATTCCTGAATATCAAATGTTCTTTCTAAGAGAGGAACCATCGTATGGAGATGTTCTTGTGCATATGGTATAATGCACATGACAGCTGAAAGGTTCATGAAACTGTGTTTATGGTCCTTCTAGATATTTCTAAGAGGTCTGAGTTGTTTTCCAATAATGACTCCTCATGTAAAATAGACAATGACTCACCCTCACAGAAGGGGCTTATTGGCCATTTATCAGAAATTTAACCTTTGTGATACCATCTCTAACCATGGACCTTTGGATGTCTTGGTACATTGTAGAGGTTTAGTGAATATCCTTAGCTGAATGAGTGAGTCAATGTATTCGCAGATGTAAAGAGTGACAGTAGCTCTCAGAGAGCTTCTTACTGTTAAGTTATGGGGGTGTGGGTGAAAGAAAGAATGTTTGGTTCCGGGTCTGAGCAGTCAGTTGTGTCTGTTATTATATCATATCCCTAAATATCTGTGTCTCCTCCCTGAAACTGTATTGTCCTTCACTGTTTGAGATAATCCTCTGTTATACGCGCACATGAATCCCGATTCCCTGTTTAATGTTCAGTGCATTTTTTGCCTTTTTGCTCTTAGATTTCTGCTCTCTCCTTAAACACTGAGTCAGTAAGTTTACTCAGAGGTGTGACTTTCTTTGGAGGGCCAAATCTGGTCTGGGAGACCTTTTCCCAGTGGAGACACATCTCCTTCCGTGTTAGTTATGGTTGGATGTGTAGAAACTATTGTCTTTTGTAGAATTATTTCCTAACAGAAACATCTCCCTCTCTTTTTATTAACTTAATCAGGGTCTTCTAGATGCAATGTAAATTTTCTTTCAGCAGTCAAATCTGGAATCAAAGAAAGAAAGCAGTCTTCCATTCTTGACAACCCTTGATTTTATTTTAATGTGGGAACTTTTAAAATACTCCAATAGGTGTTAGTAATAGAGGGAGATATTTGGTAGCTATTATTGAATTTTTATGGGGTTTGGCTAATGGAATAATTTGACGTTTTCTTTTTCAGCTGTCCCATTTCCTCCAAGTCACCGGCTTACAGCAAAAGAAGTGTTTGATAACGATGGGAAACCCCGTGTGGATATCTTAAAGGCCCATCTCATGAAGGAGGGCAGGCTGGAAGAGAGCGTCGCATTGAGAATAATAACAGAAGGGGCTTCAATTCTCCGACAGGAAAAAAATTTGCTGGATATTGATGCACCAGTCACAGGTAAGTCCGGAGGATGGAGACTGCCCACTTGTAGTCACACTTTGTTCTTAGCACCAAATCAAAAAATCGTAGATACCAAGGAGTCTTCAAATACCTTTTTCATCTTACTCTTTAACTGTCAAGTTTTTACATGAGGGAGTAAAGCTATGATACAGATATAACTATTTTTTAATTTCATGTATTAAATATCTGTAAGATGATGATGCTCTGAAAAGTGTTGTACAGTTCAGAGGTGAGGAAGGTATTCTGAAGTAATACTTTACTTTGGAGCTGATCTTGTTTGTTGGTGGAAATACTATCTGGCACAGAGGACACAAAACATTTGTTGGGAGAGATTGGACAAGGTACACCAAGACATCCACAGTGGTTGAGAAAGTGACGGAGTTAAAGCCGTTGTTCTCAAAATGTGGTCCCCAGACTAGCATTATCATCTCATCCCTCTGAAAGTATTAAAATGTAAATTCTTAGGCCCTGCCCCGAATGACTGAATCTTATTTTCTGGGCTGAGGCCATTTCTGTTTCATCAAGTCCTCTAGGAAATTCCAGTACACATTCAAATTTGAGAACCACTGAAGTTTAGGAAGAGGCCAAATTTCATGCCTTCTTATGGTATTTTGTGTCTAGAAAATGTCTTCACTTTGAGTTTTTTTTTTTGCTCTGTTACTTCTTACGGGCAGAAACACATTTTTGTATATAAGTATAACCTCTCTTAGTCCATCAAAATTAAATATTGCCCAAAACAATGTTGTATGGTGTAGTGGATCAAATATTAGAGACTTTTGATCTATCCTTTATAGAGTTTCTAAACTTGTAAGTTTTTTTTCTCTTTCTTTCTTCTTCTTCTTCTTCTTTTTTTTGGAAAGGCTAAAAATTTTTTGTTGTCTCCTTAATTATTATCATTCTGGCAAAGGAAAAAAAATTAGACATAAGATTTTGTCCTTTTCATAATAAAGGGGGGTATTTTAAAATATTTCACATATACTACTGATTGCTTCTTCCAAATCTTTATTACTTGCATAATGATTGGCCTTCAAAGGTATATTTAAGTATTATTGTTAAGAGAAAAATAAGCTCTCTAGAATACCAGACCAGACCTTCCTTGGTCAAAATGTCCTTAACGGTTCTTATTCCAAAGAAATTGACAATCTTGATGTTTTATTTTTGGTTGGTAATGCAATTTTTCTTGTTTGTAATTCAAAAAATATAATGAATGTGTTTGGGACCAGGCAGCAGGGGAAATTAGCTCTGATGGTGTTAACTCAGTTTTGGCCAGTGTTGAGTAAAGCAAGCCATGGATTCACTCTGTGTGTATCACTGTGAACCCCATTTTCCATGTGTTCAAATGGAGTCTTGCTTTATTATCTCCAATTCCTACACACTGTAAAAACAAGACAAAACCAATGTCAATATTCTTTACTTTCTTAGATACTAAAATGCTAAATTTGTTTGGTATCCAGATATAAGTGTAGAAGCCACCAGCAAAAAATAAAACAAAAAAACAAACCAAAACAAACAAACAAAAAAACTACTGTAAGACTTGGTCATAAATTCCACTTATAAATTAATGATAAAATATTAGGTAAATGACATATTTATCATTAAGCTTGTTTTTGTTAAGAATGAATGGCTTGGTATTTTGAGTTTATTTTTTATTTCACATGATAATGTGTGACTTGCAATGAAGAATTCATGTTAAGTTCACTAATGAGCCCAGTAGGTGGTAATGGAGGTGATAATTATCACTTAACAAAACATGTAAAATAGATATTTAGGGCAATATATTTTCTGGGATGCAGTCAGCTTTTCTTTTTGATTAGGTCCTGTGCTGAAAGAACACACAGAGAAGATTCTGGAAGAGTCAGATTTAGGATGTTTTATCCTAGAAACCTTCTGGAGCCCATGGACTAATTGCCCCCATGTTCAGTACAGATCACACTTGGTTCTTTCTAGTGAGATACCAGCAGACAGTTTGACAGAGTTTGGAGTATAGCTATGAAGAGACTTTAGAAATCAGGACTCAGTCATGTATAACATTCCCAGGGGAAGCTAAAACCCAAAGCTTTTTAGATAGTGACAGAAGCAGCTACGGAGACATCACAGAATATGTAGAACTAGTGAAATATAATCCAAGCAGGAAAAGCTTTTCTCTAGAGGAATGTTTATATTTCATAACAGAAGCAGAATCCCAAGGAACCTCTTGTAGATTCCATTGTAGTGATCTCTTTTTCTCTTTTCTGAGAACATAAGGATGTGGAGTTATAGTGAAAATGGGAATAGAAAAAAAGAGAAGAGAAAAAAAATATTTTAACATTTGGGTAAAAGGGAAAAAGGAAAAAACCTTTTGCATGTAATTCACCATAAAGCTAGATTTATAGTTTCATATCCCAGCCCATGAGTTTCTGAGCAAAAGCTGAAACCTGCAAAAATGCAAAATGAAATCAGGATATGTTGATCAGACAATATTACAATGCCTTTTATTTTAAGATAATTCTCATAAGAGTCTGAGCTAGCAGTGTAATGTGCATTTTTAAATATTTTGTTGTTGTTGTTTGTTTGTTTTGAGAGAGAGAGAGAGAGAGTTGGGCAGAGAGCAAGGGAGAGGGAGAGAGAATCCCAAGCAGACTCCCCCCTGAGTGTGGGGCCTGGCAGGATGGGCTCTATTTCATAACCATGAGATCATTACTTGAGCCAAAATTAAGAGTCAGTTGGTTAATTGACTGAGCCACTCAGGCTCCCCATGTATTTTTAAATTGAGAATATTTGTTGCTTAGATGACTGAATCAGTAAGGTTGTCCTTTTTTTACTGATACTAAGCTATGCAGTACAAGTCATAGTTGACACTTAAAAATCTTCGGGATAGAGTATTCTTTATGTGGATCAGAACTCCACCCTTAGAAAAGATGGAAAACTCAGTTCAGAGGAGAAGGAAGAAGTGGTAGAAGAAGGAAGTAGAAGAGGAAGGGGAGAAGGAAAATAATATAGAGATATTATTTTATATGATATACAAATGATATATACGCAATGAGAATGAAAGGTATAATATACAAATGAGAACCTGTGATAAAGGTTAAGAGGAAAGAAGCAAGGACTTTTAATGTGCTGGAAAAGCCTGAAGCCTGACAACTTGGTGATATCCAAGTGGTATTAAAAATAATCTCTCACCTGCATATGTGAAGTTCCTGAAAACGATGAGGTGAGTGAGTCCTGGTAGAAACTGGTAACTTCTTGTGTGGAATTCACCTTTAAGTGGGATAGTTCTATAAACTCTCAAAATGAAACAAATGACAAGTATTTTGTAGTTACACACAAAAGCCCTCCCCCACTTTCCCTCTAGTCCTCCCCACTCCCAGTTTTTATCCATAAAACTGTTTTGCTCACAAATGTTTAGAAAAAAGCCTTGCTAATATCTGTGCGATGGTTTGCCCCAGTTTTGAGAAAAACCTAGAAATTAGTATTCAAGTTATTTGAAATCTGGACATTTCATTTCTTGAGCAGGTCTTTCATGTTTAAATGAACCAAGTTGCCCAAATCACCTTCCCCCACTTGAAGTGTTTATAAGATAGTGAAAGGTTTATAGTTATTTCAGATTTTCTTTACCCTTAAAATGCTGTACATTTTATTTGGGGGAAGAAGAACTGGGAAGCTGCCTAGTCCCAACCTGGCCTTTTGGGTGTGTCCCTTTGGGAGGAGATAATGCACTGTGTACCTTGCCCTTCAGGGGGTTAGAGGTTAGATTCAGATCAACCAGTGGCCTCCTCAGGGGCGTAGAGGTGACCATTAGCCAGGGGTCCGCAATCAAGACAAGGAAGGTATGAGGCATGTTTTGCTTTTTTCTCTGAACTAACTTGCCTCATTAGAATGTTAGCTGTTTCAGAGATTTAATTTGAAGAATGTATTTCTGTGTTGGAGACATTTTCCTTCTCTGATTCTTTTAGGAAAATTCCTAAAATTTCCTTCTCCAATTCTTTTAGGAAAATTCAGTTGAGTTTATCTTTGTTTACTTGTAACGTACAAATGGGATAGGTAGCCAGAGGTCAGTGTGGCCACTTACTATGGACTGAATGTTCATGCCCTCGCACCTCAATATTCAGATGCTGATGCACTAATCCCTAATATGATGGCATTTGGAGGTGGGCCTTAGGGAAGTAATTAGGGTTAAATGAGGTCATGGGGTTGGAGCCCCCATGATGGGATTATTGCAGGTTTGAGAAGAGGAAGCGATGAGAGCTCTCTCTCTCTCCTCCACCTGAGGATACAGTAAGATGATCCCTATAAACCAGAATAGGGTCCCCATCAAACACTAAATATATACCAGCACCTTGATCTTGGACTTACCAGCTTCCAGAACTGTTTGTTGTTAAAGGTACCCCATCTCCAATGTTCTCTTGAAGTGGCCTGGACCAAGATCCAGTTCATTTTGGGAATTCAATTTAATGAATATTTATTGAATATTTATCTTGTACAGGTGGTGTGGGTTATACAGAGATGAATCAGATGTCGTCTCTGCTCTCAGGGGGCTCAGAACAAGATGAGGAAAACTGATATTTTTGGCCAGAGATATCAAACTATGGATTATACAATATATAATCTAGATCTATTCAAGCAAATTAAGAAGTACCAAACTGGATATAGCTAATTTAAATCCAGAACGTTTTCCTATCTTCCAAATGGCTAAAGTTTTCCTGCCTGACACTGCCCACTGATTGTTATGTTCTGTCTTAAGTAAAAGAAACAGTTAAGGGCGCCTGGGTGGCTCAGTGGGTTAAGCCGCTGCCTTCGGCTCAGGTCATGATCTCAGGGTCCTGGGATCGAGTCCCGCATAGGGCTCTCTGCTCAGCAGGGAGCCTGTTTCCTCCTCTCTCTCTCTGCCTGCCTCTCTGCCTACTTGTAATCTCTCCCTGTCAAATAAATAAATAAAATTAAAAAAAAATACAAAAAAAAAAAAACAGTTAAATAGCCAGGATCCTAACTATCTTGATTAGGGATTGAGAACTCCTTTAGAAGGTCAGGAGCTGTGGAGGATAAGTACAGGAGGTCTCGTCCTTGACCAGAATACTCAAGGTCTGGTCAGGGAGTCCACAAAAGCACATAATTATTGTATTATTTGTTAAGAACTGTAATGAAGATGCCACGAACTTAGTGTGGGAACTCAGAAAAAGGAATGCAGGGAGGTCAAAGGTTCCACAGATTTCATGGTATTTGAACTGGATCACATCTGAGGAGTAAAATTTTACTCTGTGAAGGATATTTTGAGCAGAGTCAATGGCATATCAAAGGTAACGGCGTTTTGTGTTTTTTGTGTTTGTCTGTTTGTTTGTTTTTGGTGAAGTGGTAAGACTTGGTTTTGGAGGTTTGCTGTGGGAAGCCACGGTCTCAGAAGGGGTGAGGGTTGGGGGAGACTGAGGTTGGAAGGTCCGGGTTGGGAACGAGCCCCTGGTAGGCAGCGCTGAGACATTCCGATACTGTTCTGTAGGCACTGGAGAGTCTAGGGGTCTTTGAGCAGGGACTTACATAATCATGTGTGTGACTAGAATCACATCCTGGAGGAGGTGAGTGGAATGGAGTGGGAAGGAACTCTGGGGAGAGGCTTTGGTTAGGAACCTATCATATTCTCCCAGAGAAGCCAAGACGATGCCTTTGGCAGGGTAGGGGATTTGGATATGATTTTGATTACAGGTCTTTTAAAAAATGATAATTAATACTAATCTTAAAACATCTGATAGTTTGTACTTGAAAGTCAGTCCACAAGGACTACTACTTGAATAAGTTAGGTGGTTTATGCAAGGATCCAATTTCCTACATTTCTTCTTGAAGTTTTCATACTTTCCTGTTTTCCCTTCGAGGGAGCAGAGAACATTACCCTCATTTGTAAAGCAAAGCAGACCAGAAGCTTAGGTTTTGAATCCAGTGATTTAGAACTCATTTGCTGCTCTTTGGGCGGAGGGGATAGGCCTGTGTCAGCCGGGCAAACTGCTAATCTCTCCAGTTCCTCTGTTTCCTGCAGGGGGGGATTTGTCCCTGGGGCAGCAAAAGGATTCCCTTAGTGGCTGTGTCTGCCATTTAGCATGTCAGGCAGTTGCCAGGAGAGCCCTCTGGCTTTGTTCCTGGATGTGAGAGTGGACCAGTGGCCAAGTTTAAGGTCATGGCATTCCTTCCCTTACAGCAGCTGACGTCAATTAGGAGAATTCCCCATGCCTTTACTCTGGGGAGAGTTAAGTGGGGATAAGAATCCAGTGTCTTTTGAGACCTAAAAGATCAGTGTTTACTCTCCTCCTACTGTCATTTGTCACTATCAAAGCCTAACGCGGCCTTAGTTTATATGGGGATAAAATATTACTTCTGGGGCATTTTGCCCACTTAGATTTCAGTGGCCAAATCTCGAGGGCCTTCCCTTCAGCCAGAGGCCTGTTTTGGTACCCGGCCCACTGCTGGCAGTCAGCACATTTCAGCCCGGGCCTGTGGCCGGAGCGCATCATTTTGAAGTCCTTATTCTCCTTAGTTTTGACTCTTGATTAAAAAAAAGAAAAAAGAAAAAAGATAATGTTGATAAAAGGTCACAGCATGTGAGCCAGAGTCCTTTCCCATGACGCGTTTGCCTCTCTGGTTTGGCAAGGCTGGTTTTAGGAAAACCATCTTAAGCAAGAGAGAAGGGAGTTTCAGCAGTCTGAGTTCATGTTTCTCAAAATTGAGCACGGATCAGAATCACCTGAAGGACTTTATTAAAACACGGGTTGCCAAGCTGCACCTCCAGAGTTTCTGATTTGGTAGGTCTGGGGGTGGGCCTGAGAATTTGAATTTCTAAGAGCTTCCCAGGTGCAGATGATACCCTTGATCTGGGACCTCACTGTGGGAACCACTGGTTTAAGTGACTGGTCTGAGGTCTCCTGGCTAGTAAGCCGAAAACCTTGTTTTGAGCAGGCACCATTCAGGTACCTCCTGCTTCCTTATCACACTGTATGACATGCGGTTTTCTGCCTCTGTATAAGATTTTTAAAAATCAGGCATTTTCAGTTTCTTTCACAAAATTTGTTCTTGCTTATTACTGAAAAAAAAAATGCTAAGAGTGCTATTAAAGGTTCTCAAGAAATAGAAAGAAATAAATTATTTTGGTTGTTGATCATGATTGGTTTTATTTTAAATAAAAATGTGTTGCTGTAATGCAAAGGTGGGGAGACAAAACAATAGTGCTTAGTGTATTTGGCGTACAGAGTTTATCTGTACAGTTTTTCTCAGTGAAAAGAGCTCTCACAAGCTCTTTGAGAGTGGACTGTATAGAAAACTATGGCTGGGACAGTTAATAAAGGGGGAGAAAAAGCATCAAGATCAAAAGCATCTTTATGTGAATTGTTTGGTAATGAATGGAGTATTATATTAAGAATAGCTGAGCCATAGTCCTCCAGCACTCGTAACGAATGAGTCAGTAATAATCTGTTGACCTCAGTAAACATGTAACACCATCGAAAGGAAACATTTGACAGTCATTACACTTACATCATAATTACCACGAACAGATATTTTGCTTTAAGATGCAGCATACCCTGTCCTTTTCAGTTTGCCTTAAACCGGTACTTCTCACAAATAGTGTTTAAGCACCACTGGTAAGGTGATGCCTGGAGCTGTTTTCTTTTTTCCTTCCTTTTTTTAAAACATTTTATTTATTTGTCAGAGAGAGAGAGAGAGAGAGAGGAGAGAGAGCACAAGCACTGGGAGCAGCAGGCAGAGGGAGAGGGAGAAGCAGACTCCCCACTGGGCAGAGACCCTGATCTGGGGCTCAATCCCAGGACCGCGGGATCATGACCAGAGCCAAAGGCAGATGCTTAACAACTGAGCCACCCAAACATCCTATCTGTAGTTGTTTTGATAGGAAGATGAAAATCCCTAAAATTATTATCCTTAAACCTGAAAGTTATCCCTTGGAGTAATAATATTCTGATTGCTTTGTAGAAAGTTGAAATGTATTAATATATTGTAGTCAGTATTACTAGGGCTTGAAGAGAAGTAGAGTTTCAGATAATACCAGAATTCTTCCAGATGAGGAAAGAACATTTTTCCTGGGTATCTGCAGGGAAAAATATAGATGCTCTTCCTTTTGTCGAGGCGGATTATATCCATGTTTCCAGTCTCATCTCATGTTACATTTTCTCACCCAAGTGTCCCTAATAATTTCAAACACTACTGATTTTATGTTCTTGTGGGCCAGTAATGTTTCTAGGTTTTAATGGACATTCCCGAATGCTGGTCACAGACTGGTTCTGGTTTATGACAGACTTTTTGTTGGTCCAGAATGCAGTTATCGTTTTCAACTTAGTAAGAATGCTTTTTTTTGGGTATATGAAACTATGGTCATGGTAGATGGTAATTGTTTTTTTATTGCTTTTTGGTGAATGAATTAATGGGTTATTTTGTTGTAAGGCTAATATTTAATTTCTTGCTTTACATTATTGTTATAAACACTGGATTTTCTAACTCGTGTTTTCACCCGGCCCTGTGAAGGAAGCACTATTATCAGCTCCATTTTACAAATGAAGAAACTGAAGCTCAGTGGGGTGTCATATCTAAGTTTACCCTTCTAGAAGGTGCCAGAACTGGTATTAAAGCCCAGACAGTTCAACTGCATCTATTCCCATTTTATTTGGATGATACAGGTCCCTGGAATTATTAATTCTGGGAGTAGTCATATAGTATGGCATTTAACAATATTGTACTGATTTTTTTCATCGTTTCATGCTGTTATCCTAATTAAACGTTAACATCTGAGGATATAGATTTTTTGTTATGGTTTTTTGGATGTTCCTCTATTTCAAAATACATTTAATGTAAATGCACTGCTGATTTGCACATAGTAAATTATGAAAATAATAGAAGCATACAGTCACCTCCAAAACAGAGTTCACATCCGTGTATGTGTATGGATATGTCTGTTTCCGTGTGTGTCAGTGTAATCATTTAAGTGACTGTTATCTTTTTATTCTGTTCTTTTCTCCTCCATAGCTATTTGTCTGTTTGTGTCTTAAGTGGAATATTTGGACATACAAGATATTGGAGAAATAAAATAGATGAACTTGTCAGAAGTAGCTTCTTATAGAATAATCTGTGGTTTGTTTAGTGGATCAGTAAGGGGAAAATAATATTAAGTTTTGAGGCAGCTTTAACTTTAGTTTTAGCGCTATTTAAAATGACTATCTTGGCATATAAAATGTATTATTTAAAATATTAAATGGTTTCATACGTATACTCTTGCCAGTGTTAAGATACATTCCCTGAGAGAAGGCCGGTAGGCAGTTCTGTCCTGGCTTGTTTTTTGTCTGCGGGTCCAGCTCTCCACCAGCATCACTGCGTGAGCACTGTCTCTTGCAGTAACATGAAAGTCCATGGAGAGCTTTGAGACATGAGTCCATCTGTTGGAGAGGTAAAAAAAAAAAAAACAACACAAAAAATCACACAGAAAAAACCCACAAAAAAATCCCAAAAGCTATCAAAAGTTCAATGTTTATTTTTTAATATTAAACACTGATATATATATATAATATGTATTATATATATACAAATTATATATATATATAAATACAAGAGTAAATTACAAACTGATAACAAGTCTCCTTTAAGTTGCCTTTATCATATAAAAATGACACTTCTCATACAATGTGGTTTGTAGAAATAGGATTTTATGGATTATATGAAAAGAGAAAACCAACAAACCAACCCCACATCTAGGGGGTAATCAAATCTTTTTCAGAGATTTTTATGAAACAGCATCCTATTTTAATATTCTAAACAAAATTTAAATTCCTGCTATCATTTGGTCACTGTTTGACTTCAGTTTGGTGTATAATATGCTTTCCTGTAATTAATTTCTGTTCACAGTTGATCTTGTGGTCCGTGTATTAGCCAGTTTTAGACACAGAGGCAGTGTTTCATTCTGTTCCTTAAGATATTTAGAGTTTGGACACCAAGGCTTTTGAACTTCAACTTCATGAGAGTCTTATATGTAGGCAAAAAGAAACTTGACCTCTTTTTCTCTTTCTTTAAGCTTTTCTTAATTTTTTTTTCTTCTAATACTGTCTTCTGAATTGTCTTGTTTCTTATTTACAATGAACAAAGCCCGGTGAAAGAGTAAAATGAGGATTTATGGGAAGGACAACTGTAGGTAAAATTTAAGGAAAGATAAAATTATTAACCAGACCTTCTTTTTCTGTGAAGACTCCATTTGTAGTTTTTGTTTGTTTTAATAATAATCGATGACAAGATACTGCTTGATTCACAGTGCCTTTCTTTCCGGATTCATATTCTTTGTTATATTCACGACAGTATTATTGTTGTGTACTTTGGGTTTTGTGATTAAAGTCTGATGTTTTGCTCTTAAGAAATTGATGTGGAATTCATGAATTTGATTCCACTTCAGAGACGCAGCTGTTGACATGATCTCCGCCCGTGCTCTCTGATTTGAGATGCCATCTGGTGGTATGCATTCGATACATCGAGCTGTGCTTTTCACTGCCATCGGAGTCTTTATCCTTCATTGCTTATGAAGGTGAATATTTGTTGAAATGACTTGCAAAGACGTCTGTTTTCATTTCAAACAAAGGATCTTTTGTACCTTACTTTCTGTTTTCTCAAAGTAATATGCCTCTGTGCCTTGGTCTTTATTAGCCTAATCTGATTCTTTCTTAAAACAACACTGACTTTGAAAATCAGGCTCCAATGTTAGGAACGCAGAGCTCACAGACTTGAGCTCACAGAAATTTGTAGATATTCAGCATCTCCTTTAAGATCCTAATTACATATGCTTTTCATTTTATTTTCAAGTAGTATTTCAGATTGGGTATTTGGATATCATGTGACGAATAGGAGATTACCAGATAATTCTAAACATGAAACAGATTATTCGTTTAAAATTCTCTCCCTCATGTTTTAAACATTAAAGGCCAATTCCTTCAAAGGTGGATCTTAGCTTAATCTTAACGACTGCTTTCTTCGCCTTCTTCAAGAGATAAGCTGGTGATACTTATTAAATATATATCAAAGCTAGGTGAAAATTTGGAAAGTTAATTGTCTGCATTATTGATGTGAAATATCCATTCCACTTAAGAACCTGACTTGAGGAAATGTCCAAAAAAAAAAAAAAAGAGAGATTTTTGTTTTATTTTGTTTTGTATTTTGGGAGCTGTTTTATATGAGTTGTGGCTCCTTAGCTTAGTTTATTGGGGGCATGGTGGCAGTGAGGCTATTTATAGAATCTTTTCCCTCTGTGGGCTGTTCAGCATTCTCAGATTATACTCAAACTTCTGGTTCAGCCAGTTTATCTGGGGGAGAAAAAAATAAAAGAGAGAAAAGAAAAGAAAAAAAGGATGGAATGAGAAGAGGTGAGAAAAGGAAGTGTGATTTAATCTCTGCTGGGCCGATCACCTGAGGTCCCTCTCAGGACAGTGCCATTGACTAATGACCACGTGCCAATAACTTCACTTTCACCCTATGTGGTATCGGGGTTAAAAATTATGGATCTTGGGACACCTGGATGGCTCAGTCATTAAGCGTCTGCCTTCGGCTCAGGTCATGATCCCAGGGTCCTGGGATCGAGCCCCACATCAAACTCCCTGCTCACTGGGAAGCTCACTGCTTCTCCCTCTTCCCACTCCCCTTACTTGCTTACATAAAGTCTTTAAAAAAAAAATTATGGATCTCTAGATTTGCATTCTGGATCTGCAGTTTTCTAGCTTTATACCACTGGGCAGCTTGTTTCACCTCTGGAAACCCCAGCTTCCTGATCTTTGAAGAGATGGGGTATTAGTCTCATGCCTGTTGCTTCCAATAACGTGAAATGCTGCAGCCACAGCTAAGTGCCCAGTAAACAGTAGCTGGGTGGTTATTATTGCTACATCCATTCTTGTCATGGTGGTTATTGTTGTTGTGCAGCTAATATGCCAGCCATCGGTTCTCTTCTAGTGTTGGGTGATTGGAAGCCCAGAGAGCTCCTGATTGCTCATCTGGATTTTGTAGCAGGCATCATGCTTCTCCTTTCATGGAATAGGTCAATACTGAGAAGGCTGTGGAATTCAGGAGGGAGCAGACAGATCCTCCTGCTGATGGCTTCCCACCCCTCATCCTTTCTAAATTGCAAATGAGTTTCAATTTTAATTAAGGAAAAATACATTTTGCATTTGTGAACATACTTTTTGTCCATAGTCAGGACCTTAAGTAGAAGGAAGGAATAATGTGGTACCTGGCAGGCTCAGTCAGAAAAGCATGGGACTCGGTCTCGAGGTTGTAATTTCAAGCCCCACATTGGGGATAGAGAATACTAAAAATAAATAAATAAATAAATTAATTAATAAACAAACTTTATTTTTAAAAAAAGAGGGAATGAAAAAAATTTTTAAAAAATCCTGTGAAATGTGAGGTATTAAGTTATCTTTTGAAATTGGAAGTAATTCAAATATGGGAGGGTGGGTCTTGCTCAGGCATCCCGAGTCAAGTGGTAATTTTCCATATTTGACAGCTGAATATCATTTGACACAACCACATTTTCGTTTCAAATTTGTGATTGACTTTTTAAATAACAGTTCATGGAACTACCAACAAAGTGCACATTATCTAGATTTTACATTTCCTATGTAATATGCAACTGTAGATTGCTCTCTGACATTTAAATCAGATAAATGTGACTGGGATTTCCAGTGTTTTTTGGTTTTTGTTTTTGTTTTGTTTTGTTTTGTTTTAATGTTTTTTTTTGTTCTCTTCCACTGGCCACCCTAGAGCCAAAATCAATGATAAGTGGTATTTGTATTATGTGTAAGTCAGTGTATGCTACACAAAAGACAAATACCATACATTGACATATTAAGATGATTCAAATATTTTTAAGGTTTTCATTCATTGAACATTTACCCTGGTACAAACACTGTGCTAAATACACACATACAATGGTGTCCAATTGTCAAGCATCAAGTTGTAAATCCTAGGATGGTTTAGAAAGTCTTGAGTGTTCCATTGTCCATAAATATCTTCAGTCTCATCTAATACCTGGTTCCCTCATTACCTCTATTTTCTGTGACCTGTCCACAATGGCATTCTTTCAGTTCAACTCTGTTACCACTTTCCTTTTCAATAAGAGACTTGACACATGCTCTTTCTTCTTTCCAGAATATCCTTCACCCCCATACACACATTCAATAATCTTGAATAGTGAGATTTCAGCTTAACTGTCACTTTGTTAGTCTTCAGGGATGCCTTCCCTCACTAGTTCATATAGTACCATGTACTTTTTCCTCAAAATATTTATCATAGCAATATTATGTTATTTGTGTGATCATTACATTGAACTTTCTCTTCCTCACTAGACTATCAATTTCATGAGGGCTGACCCCTTGTCTGCTTTTGTTCACCATTTTATCCTTACCATGTAACACAGTGACTGTGTCATGGTAGACATTCATTAACATTTATTAAATGAAGCGATGCATGACCTCAACTTATAAAGTTTATAATATTCCCTATGACCTTAACATGATCACATACCATGTGTTGATACCATATGTCAAAGAGAACCAAAGCCAGATACCAGTTAAAGTGGTGAACAAACAAACAAACAAACATTTTATTCCTAAACTATTGCAAATGGGGAAAGAGACCAGTAGAGAGCTGAGCTCTGTTCAGAATATAAGGACAAGTAGGAATTGATAGCCAAAGAGTGAGGCAAGGAAGTCTGTGGATGGAAAATTACTAAGAGGAGATTTCAAGGGTACAGAGATTCTTGCTCAAGGCAGGCCAGGGTGTTCAGATATCAAGGATAAGGGGATTCTTAGTACCACTGGACAGGCAAGCTAAAGACATGGTCCAAAGGATGAGGCCTGGAGGAAAGAAGCCTCAGAGGAGCCTGTCTAAAGTTTGGTCAGAAAGAGAGTCTTTGGGGCACCTGGGTAGCTCAGTGGGTTAAAGCCTCAGCCTTCAGCTCGGTTCATGATCCCAGGGTCCTGGGATCTAGCTCCACATCAGGCTCTCTGCTCAGCGGGGAGCCTTTTCCCCCTCTCACTCTGCCTCTCTGCCTACTATGATCTCTGCCTGTTGAATAAATAAATAAAATCTGTAAAAAAAAAAAAAAAAGAAAGAATCTTTGCCAGTCCCTCCTTTTGTTCAAGGAGAGAAGACACATTCTTTTTCTCTCTCAATAACATAAGTCCATTTTTCATTTGGTCACCTTCTGTTCATTAAGGACCAACTGAATCATCTATTGAGACTTGGTGATAATTGCTCTACTTTGTAACCTGGAGACATTTAGTAAGAGAGATACCTATAAAAATAAACAGAAAGGCAGAGATTAGAGGCGAATCAATCTATATGCCCAATTTCACAGGCTTTCATGGGTCTACCAGAAGCCTAGAACCTGTCATCTTTTCTCAGCAGTGACAGCATGGTGATAGCAATGCAAGGAATTTCTTCATTTGTCTCTGGAATCTTCCTGATTACTACAAAGGCATGAGTTAGATTAGTGAGACAAAAGTGCTGTAGTCAGTTCAACTCCATGTCCAGAGTGATACAGTCATTGAGGACAGTGTACTGGGTTTCTCCTAATTAGCAAGTCATAGATTCGAGGCCAGTAGTGATGTTGTCCAAGAACAAGACTAACTGTTTCAACAACGAATATGACTCTGTTATTGAATCAAACTTTTTCATCCAGGCAATGGATTCTTTTCGATGGTATCCAAAAGGTAACAAACCTTTCCCCAAAAGCAATGAGGTTGTGGATGGGACTTAGGCCCAATTCTGTAGCTGTATTTTCTAAACATCTCCACAGGAACTGAGATCACCTACAAGGGAATCTATGATGCCCTGGGCACCTTTTTGGTTTCCACAGTGAGAGACAGGTGAACTGAAAGGAGTGGGTTTTTATTTTAGAGCTAGTCGAAGAATGGAAGAAAACTGGGTATGATGAAGAGATTGGGAAAAGCAGCAGGTCAGCAAGATCTGGTCCAGTTTTCCAAATGACTTGGTTTCCACAGAGTAAGAATCATGAGGGGCTAGTCATAGAATTAATTCTGTCTTAGGTGAGGGTCACTAGAGAATGTGAATTTTGGGGATGGGGAAAAGACTTGGCAGACATAGTTCATGTGTAGTTGGGTTGAGTCTGAGGAACCAGACCAGGAAGGCTAATGGGACCTTTCCATTGAGCTGAGGAACATGATAGGGACCGGAAGCTGCTTGGGAGTCTTATGGTTGCATTTAGTGATGGCTAGGTAAGTGTAATGACAAATGCCTGTTTCAGGAAAGGGACTGGTTGTAACATTCTGATGGAAACAGACATGATTATTGCAAAGATACACTGGAATAGGTTTGGGGGTTGACTCCTGATGGGCAATTGTCCAGTTTCAAATGATGGAGGGAATGGGAAGAAGGGTTGTCGCCCAGCAAGCAAGGAATCTGGGCAGAGTCCACTAAGCCCACTGGAAAGGGAGCTGTGTACCAACAGTCTGTCCGGTAGAGGTCAATAGGAGACAGTGTGACTGTATTTGTCTGGTAGTATACATTATTTTAAGGGTCAGTGCTGGTCGAGATTTTAAATACATCTTTAAAAATGTAAACATTAACTTTCTTTTCAACCAGATTTTGATTTTCTGTTTAAGTGAGGCCTAATGTGAAAGCTGTTAAATCTTCACCATACTCCTGGCAAAAAAATAAAATTTGAACATGTGTATAGAAAGTGAAATTGCAGGGGCACCTGGGTGGCTCAATGAGTTAAAGCCTCTGCTTTCGGCTCAGGTCATGGTCCCAGGGTCCTGGAATTGAGCCCCGCATTGGGCTCTCTGCTCAGCAGGGAGCCTGCTTCCCTTTCTCTCTCTCTGCCTGCCTCGCTGCCTACTTGTGATCTCTGTCGGTCAAATGAATAAAATCTTAAAAAAAAAAAAAGTGAAACTGCAGTGGAGCATGGATGTGTTCACCCTTGTGTTCCAGGTGTTCCCCCCCACCCCCCGTAATGTCTGCATTCTGTGTGTCATGAGAGCGCTGCCAGGATGAAGGTTTTCCACCTCACGGAAAGACCATTGGCTTCGGAATCAAATACGTTTTGGAATCAAATAAGTTTTAATCCTGCTGCTGACAAGTTACCTAACGCCTCCCTCTCCCTTTACTCATCTTGCAGATGGTTGAAATAATTTCTATCTTACACCGCTGTGAAACTTGAGGTAACATAAGAAAAAGTCCTCATGCAATGCCTGGGATGTGAGAGGATCTCAAGGAATGAAAATTATCATTTATTACCATGAACACTGTCGTATACGCACTTAGACTCCCAAATCTTCTGTACATAGATGGATACCTATGCTAATATTTAGTAAGAAAAGAAAAAAATGTATTTTTTTTTAAATTTTTAAAGATTATTTATTTATTTATTTATCTGATACACCCAGAGAGAGAGAGAGAGGGAACACAAGCAGGGAGAGTGGGAGAAGGAGAATCACACCCCCGACCAAGCAGGGAGCCTGAGGTGGGGCTCCATCCCAGGACCCTGGAATCATGACCTGAGCCAAAGGCAGACACTTAACGACTGAGACACCCAGGCACCCCTGAAAAATATGTTTTTCTGTATGGAGCATCCTACGCTGGACCATGATATGCTTGTAGGGATCATGCTGTTTTGTCTACTAAATGTTAACAATCATTTTTGGTAAGAAACATCAAACATTTGGGAAACCTAGGTGGCTCAGCTGGTTAAGTATCTGCCTTCGGCTTAGGTCATGATCCCAGGGTTCTGGGATGGAGTCCTGCATTGGCTCCTTGCTCAGTGGGGAGCCTGCTTCTCCCTCTGCCTGCTCTGCCTGCTCTGCCTGCTGTTGGACTTGCTTGTGCTCTTTCTCTCTCTCTGACAAATAAATAAATAAAATCTTAAAAAAAAATAAAATAAAAAGAAGACCTACAGACAAAAAGTTAAAGAAAAAAAAAAAGAAACATCAACATTTGCTGATTTGTTCAGTGCCTACTTCCTATTTGCCCTTTTGGTACAAATCAGAATTCATTAAAATAATTCATGATCGAAAATTCAAAAATTCCACTCAGAGAACTTATATAAACGCGTCCCTTGTTGTGTTTTGTTTTGTGTGCTTTCTTAGTCCCCGAATTGCACTTTTCATCTGACTCACAGATGAGTTCCTTGACGTTTGTTTGGGTTGCGAGTAGGATAGTGGTTTTGTTTAGATCTTCTTGTCATTATTCCACTGAAAGAATACCTTTTTCTGAGCGTAACAGGAAAAGGAAGATAAAAATGATGATAGTGGTGAAAACTATTGTCTGAAAGCGGTGAGAAAGAGTACAGGACCATGAATCAGGAATCCGGGGAGGTGGCTGCACATTCCGACAGCAGTTTCTTCCTGCAATTCATGAGCAGATGGTTCGCGGTGATCTCAAAGCCCTTTTTAGTGTTGATTCTATGAGTATATTTCTTACTCCAAGTACCTATTACAGGACTTCAAAGTGAATATCTTGATTAGATAGATACTTCATTAACCTTCTCAGGGCTTCCTCCTGCCACCCTTTCAAAACATCTCTGTGTCAAAGCGGCAGATAACCTCAACTTCTGTTATTGTGTGATTTCGCTTTCCCACCATAGGATGGTTTCCTAACCATTTCAGAACCACTGTTTTTTTTTCGTGAGTTCTTCAATAACCAGCATGACTTCTGTCATTAGGAACATCATCTGTGTTATAGCTGAAGCTTCCCTGCCCTTCCCCACATGGCATTTTATTTGTTTGTTTGTTTGTTTAATTCTTTAAAACATAGAAGGGCTCTTTCACCAAAATACTTTGTCTTCTTCAAGTATATGCTTTATGCTTTTCTAATATAAATAACGAGTAAATCGGCTGCTTTTTAATTTGAATGATTTTATGGTAGCTGTGTAAAAAAGGCATTGTGAAAAGGGAAGGGATTTGTAATTTTAAGCAATAAACTCTGATATGTCACTATGACATAAGGAGAAATACATATTTGGTTCCCACCCCCAGTTTCTGACACAGAGCTCCTAAAGCCCATGTAGCTCCCTGAGTCATGGGCGTTAGAGGATCATCTCACAGAGCACTGC
Source organism: Mustela nigripes (assembly GCF_022355385.1). Classification (NCBI taxonomy): domain Eukaryota; kingdom Metazoa; phylum Chordata; class Mammalia; order Carnivora; family Mustelidae; genus Mustela; species Mustela nigripes. Next base: position 164,288,254 of record NC_081557.1, on the reverse strand, counting down.
TAAATAGCTTGCGGTTTCCTGGGTGATAGGAGCAACTTTTGTTCTAATGAAACAACTCTGAGTGGGCTCCTGGAGGGCTTCAGGGGTTCCACCTCCATCTTCTAGGGGAGAGGAGAAGGACAGTAGGTTGAGTTAATAATCTATCATGCCTGTGTGATGAAGCCTCCATAAAGATGTCTAAATTATGGGGTTTGGAGAACTTCTGGGTTTTTTAACACAAGTACATGCCAAGACAGCAGTGCACCCCAACTCTACACGAACAGAAGATCCTTCCATACCTTGTCACATGCCTCTTCCTCTGACTATTCATCTGTATCCTTTATAATATTCATTCTATAAACCAGTAAATATAAGTAAATGTTTCTCTGAGTCTCTGCCCAACATTGAGGGGTGTGGGAGGGAGGGGTTGTGGGAACTCCCAACTTTGTAACCAAGTCTGTCAAAAATGTGGTTCTCTGGGGTTGGAGATTGGTTGGTGTGGGGGAAAAGCCCAATATATATGATGCCAGAAGTTATGTAAGTAGAGAAACAGTCCTCCTCTAATCAATATAGCTACTGATGTTTTATGGAATGTTGACCTCTCTTACTCCATTTCGTTGTTGGTTTTTGTTTGTTTTTTGAGGGGTGGAGGGGTTTTTATAGTGGTTGTATATAAGTAATAGAAATAACTTAATGAACACATCCTTTATTCCTTTAAGGATTTAAGATTTGCTCATAGATCTGATTGCTGGCCATATCAATCCCTATTATTAAATTCTTGACTTTGAAAAAATAGATATAAATTTTTTTCCCGTGATCGTTTTCCTGTTGTGAACAGCCATCTTAATTTTGTTTTTGGAAGAGATTTAGAGATAACTTCAGCTCCCAGCCTCAGGGATCAGGAAGCTGAAGGGCACTGGTCTGGTAAGGTCGTTCACTGCTGGTTAGTGCTGAGTCAGGCACAAAACCCCATTCCCTGCCTCAGTGTCCCACTGCCCTCTTTGTTCTGTTACGTGTTTGCTTCTGAATAACAATGGAGAATGTTGATGATTACTTCTGTAGCATGTTTAGTGTTACTTTTGCAGTTTAATTTCTGTTGCCTTTATTAGACTTGAATATACATTTATATACATTTAGTGCACTTTAGTATTTATTCTTCAGTGGTAGATTTGAGTTTTTCTGCTCGTTCCTAGCCTGTAGATCACATATTAACTCACTTTTCCCTACTAACCTTTAAATAGAGTAAGCCCTTAATGTCCTTCTCATTTTGTCCTTGACCTGGAGTTTTCTTCTGCTTCTTACATCATAGTTGGCAGCAGGGCACAGGTAATGACCTGCGAGGCGTGCTGTTTGTCCATTCCATGACTATCCTTATTTAACTGCTGGAAATGTTTCCCTCATCTTCCCCCATAATTACCTTTAAATGTCTTCAGACTTGAGAAAGTTGGGTTTTGTGGAGACCGCATAATGCTAATGGGAGCCTACCACAGATCTCCATTCTCTGTTTCCTGTGGAAAATGGAATAAAATAGCATGTTTTAGTTTCCCAAACTTACTCCATGGTGTGGTAGAATCAACCTTATTCATTCTATTTGTGCCTAAAGAGCAAACAACATTTTGCCCCTTTCCTGCAGAGGTTCCTTCCTGGCCAGCTCTGTCAATTTGAAAATAGAAAATAGAAAGTGTTTCATGTACCAATGACGATTACTTCTCAGTTTCTTCCTTCTCATCTAGCATTTGGGGCAGGTTCAGGCATATGCATCTTTTAATATGGTGTACAGCTGTGGAATTAGAAAGTTCTCGATGTGTGCATGCCATAGACAGCTTGAACTCCTTTTGTGCTCTGGATACTCCTTCTTTAGCAAATACACAAATAGAATCATAAAAAGTACTAAATCTGGAGGGAACATTAGGGATAAAAGCAAGGCAAGTAGTGTGGTGGGAAGAATGGCGGACTGCTCCGTAATCAGCTGGGATAACCCTGGAGCCAGGCGCCTCACCTGCCGTGTGTTGGTTTTCTCTGGAGAATATGAGCCAGACGGCGAGGTGCCAGAATTACCTGGATGTCACTTCTTTTATTCAGTGAAAATCGGTTGTTACAGTTTCCCAGGAGTCTGCCACAGCCAGGCTCCTAAATCTCCGTTTTAGCTATCACCTCGAGGTCCCCCTTTATTACTCAGAAGAAAGGCTCTTCTCCTCTGTAGGCCCCTGCAGATTTGTGCAGCTTCAAAAAGAAGGGGAGTCTCAGACCACCTTCTTCTCAGAAGTCTGTGTTTCCTGTCTTCAGGCTGTGTTTTAATCTTTGCTTCCAGGGCATTCCCATCTCCATTTCTTCCATTATTATGGACTTCTTAGATCTTTTTCATGTCTCTCAGTATTTGCCAGGGCTTTAAATCTGGCCCTAGCCCTCCATTCCCTTTTCACAAATAAGTCCCCTTCTCAGGCCACAGGGTGCCTGGTTCAAATCCCAGCTCCGGTCACCTCCGGGCCCTGTCACCTCTCAGCTCTGTGGCTGGCTGTTCAGGTCATGTACACTCTCTGTGCTTCAGTGTTGAGCTCCCAGAATTGTTGTGGGGATTAAGTAAATCAGTACCTGTAAAGCTTTTCAAGCACTGTCTGGCACATAGTAAGTGCTATGTGATTAAGCTATTGTAACTGACTGCGGGCATTGTGCCCTTCCCCCCACCTCACTCTTCTTGGCCAGCTGAGGGTCTCATTTTCCCCAGACGTAGAGTGCTTGTCTGTTTATGTTATTTTAGATCAAGAAGTAGACATGAGCTGGCGCCCATCAGCTTCTCTTCCATACTGCAAATGATGTCTAATCTCTTATTTAGACTTGAGCACACATACTTCTGTTCCTCTCAGCCTAAGTCATTCTTAGGCCACAATACTTATGGCCTTCACATGTTGTTGGAAGGAAATGCTGTGCTTAATTCAAGAAACTGCTTTAGAAAAGATTTAAGCCAGATTACCAGAATACATAAATACCGAAGGACATTGAAGTTTCTTCTTAGAAATCAAACGTACCTAAAGCCTTGACTCTTCAGAGACTTATTGCCCAACCCTAACTAATTTTGTGATATCTTAGTGGAAAAAGTTAATCCACCAGGTGGTTTGGTGGCTTCATTTTCTTCAAAAGAAATCTTTCAGGTTCACATTTTAAAAGCATGACTATTAAACAAGTCAGGCTGAAAGAAGCCAACCTTATTGCTGAAAACACAAGTATTTAATAGAGTCATAAAATGTCAGAAAAGCTTAAAAACTCAGAGATCATTCAGCTCATTGACTTCCAAACTGTTTGTTAATGACCCAAGTCTTTTTTAATGAACTGTTTTACAAAACTTAACTAAAAAACCGAGAGGCCCCTGGTTACAAAAAGATGATTACCTCCCTTCCCTGTGACCAGACAAAGGCCATATGGAAACAGAGTTGAGAAATGCCCGCTCAGCTAAACTTCTCCTTCAACCCTGGAAGAAACTGAGGCTTGCAGAGGTTTGTCCCATTACAAGAATATTCAGCTACTTAGCAGATGAACTAGAGGTAGAGTCCATTGCCCTAAACTCCAATATAAGCACAATTTCCCTTCTGCATTTCACTTCTATCCTGTGAAATTATTGTTACAGTTATTTATAATATTTTTGAGTATTATGTTTGGAATATGTTTTATAGCTGGGACTTTGGGTTTGGATTGGTCTAGGTTTAAATTCTGGAGCTGTCCATTTTGTCACTTAAATGACTTAAAGTCTCTGCACCTTATCTTACAGATAAGATTTTCTTTCTCTGAAGTAGGAGTGCCATACTAATGTCATATACCTCACTGGGTTTTTATAATGCTATCACATCAATAAATGTTAAATTATTAGCATTTATGTGGTCATTGTTCATATTATTATATTTAGTTAGCTAATTAGAAAATCAGAAATTAGCTTGGAAAATTTAAAGTAAGCTTAATTAAATTAAGTTAAATTAAATTGGATGAAAATCCTCTTCCAACTGTTACTTAAAACTTATGCTCGTAGAAGGTTGTCATCTTCATATGTATATCTATAACTGTATCTGTATCTATATTTGTATCTTATCTGTATCTGTATCTCTCTAAATTCTGATATCACTGCCTTTCCTGGTGCATTAGAATAAGTGTGTGGTATAAATATAATAATGTTGTTTTTCAGCTCTTGATAAAAATGTAGACTGTTGGATCTGTATATAACTGTGGAAATCACTTAGTGTTTCATTTTACTGTTGCAAAAAATAAGCCCGCTAAAATTTGGATTTTTTCCCTTAGCACATCGGGTTTGCAAAATCTTGTACATCTAAGCACTGCCTTCTCCCTCCTACCACAGGCTAAATAAACACTCTGCCCACCACCCATCCATGTATTACTCATAGCAATGTAACTAGGCCTATGGGACATTTTTCACATAACACCTCACATCACCTCACCGCCCCCTGCAAAAAAACACAAAAAACAAAAAACAAAAAACAACACACAACAAAGAAAAGTTCAGTTCCTCTATTCCCAAAAAGCCACTGTCAAGGCCCAGGATCCATCCTCAACATCTCAGCCATGTTCTTGCACCGGCCTGATAGCTCTCCTCCTATACTAAGGAGGCAGACGTGGTAGTGGAGGTGAGTCTCAGCCAGAGAGTGGGTGTGTGGAACTCAGGGTATATATGGATTATCACAGATCTGGAAATGCTGATTTTAAATGCAGGTAAGAATGCCCCAGCACGAAGAAATCTAACGTGTAGCTAGCTATGTAGTGAATTGATTTTCTTCTTCTGACCAGTGATAATAAAGCAGTGCTATAATTTTGTAAACCTTTCCTATAGGCTCATTATGAAATGGATTAAAGGGATGCCAAGATTTCTGTGAAGAAGAACTTAGAGACGTATGTTTAATATGTCTTATGGGAATGAGAAAGAAAATGAATACCTGGTTGAAGTTAGAGTCTGTCCTGGTTTAAAGATTAAATCCACTCCCCTTTGATTAGTGAACTAGATGATTTCACGGAAGTAGGTCTAAGCCTGCTAAGATTCACTGTGGAAGGGGTCACATGGCTTAGAATCTGAAATGGGGAAGGAGACAACCCCTTTAGAGATTTTAAAGGGAAGGGGAAGTGGGAATAACATTGTAGGGACATTTAGTCACAGGAGAGCTGTGATGAGCAGTGCGTTAGTCACAGTGCTAGGCACTTGTACACATGTTTTTATATTTAAGGCCTTTAATGGCACTGCAATTTAATAATAAACTTAACTGCCAACTCCAGAGCAGGCACCGTTCTAAATGTTTGGAATCTGTGACTAAAAGGCAAGATCAGCATATACCTCTCTACAAATAAGAGAGCCCGAACTCAAGGATCTTAAACTTCTTGCCTAAAGCCACAGATAGGAGTGTCAGAAATGGGATTTGAACCCATGTCCCTGAGTCCACCGTTCAAGTTTGGGAAATATAGCATGAATTACAGGCACACTCTTGTTGAGTGTCTTTGCCTACAAAATACAGCTGATAAAACCTCTGTCGTCTAGTTCCTGGGCTTCTCATGAGAATCAAGTGGTCTTCTGGATGAGATGGGCTTTCTTCTCTCCCTTTCTGTCTCCCTCTACTCTCTGTTGATACTTGGGTAGAGCGTTATTCATATTAATTAATGGGTTAAGTCTGTGTGCAAGTATGAGTCCTCCAGTGAAAAGTGTGCATCTGTCATTCTCTCATGCAGTCATTCCGTGGGTCAGCAGATCCTGGTGGAATGCTGCTCTGCATCCGGCACTGGGCTAACTGTGAGGGTCCCATGGGAAACAAGAAACATGTTTGTTTTCATGGGGTCCTTACATCCTGGCAGAGAAATCATGCAGTTGTTTTATATTTGTGCTAAAGTCACGGAGGAAAAATAGAGACATGTCTGTCACCCTTAAGCCTGTACCTAATTCATTTACTGAACGAATTCATAAATGGATGAGTAGTTAGAATAAATTCTTCTATGGAGTGGCAACTGAACACAGGCACTTTGTGCCATCATGCCAGGGCTCAGAACCCAGCCCTTCTGCCTGCAGAGTTTGGGACCTTACCCAGGTTACTCAGCCTCCCCGTGTTCCAGTTTCCTGCAGAATAGAAATAATCGTGGTTGTTATAAAGGCTGAATGAAGGACTATCAGGAAAATAATTTTGAAGTGTGCAAGACAAACAGTAAGTGCAAAGCTTTAGCTATCATTATTATTACTACTATTACCATGTCGTAGAACTTTTCAGGAAATTCTTTTATCCAGAGTGTTCACCTCTGCTGTTAACCTTCTAAGAGTTTGTTAAAAGGATTGTTCTATAGTTGGCATCAGAACCAACTGTAAGGCTTTAGAGAAGACACGTATCCAACCCTGTTGTAAGATATTCTTATTCAGTAAGTCTGGATATAGCTCTGCACTTCAAAAGCTTCACAGATGACCCTGATTCACACCCCAAGGTAAAAACTGATCATTTTTAAATGACTCAGAAAGGAGATTACACACATGGCGGAGCAGGAGTGTTCCTCTGGACAGCCACCCAAGGACTTCGCTTTGTGAACCTGTCTTAAGTGAGTATTGAAAAATGTGATCGCTAATCAAAAGAGAGAATTATTTAAGAATTCCTGGAGATACTAGTTAATTCTTTTTTCCAAATGACCTTTAACTTAAATAATTTTTCAAAATACCAAAATAATTTGTCAATTGCCCAGATAAGTTTGACAAACCTAGAATGTGAGCTCTTGGGAAATAGGAATTTTTGTCGGTGTCACTAATGTTCTGATGTATTGGTATATAGTAGATGCTCAATAAATGAGAGTTGAAATGAATTGAGTACATTTTAAAGCCTTAAAGATATTTTGAAAGAAATAAGAAGGATAAATTATAGGTTGGGCCAGGATTTTCTTCTTTCTTTTCTTTCTTTCTTTTTTTTTTTAAGATATCTTCCTTTCTTCCTTCCTCCCTCCCTCCCAACTTTCCTCTCTCTCTTTTCTCTTCTTTCTCCTCTTCCTTCCCCTCTGCTTTCCTTCCTTCCTTTCTTCCCTCTCCAACCTCCCCCTCTCTCTTCCCTTTCCTTTCCTTTTCTTGTCTTTTCTTTTTTCTTCCTTTCCTTTCCCTTTCTTCTCCTTTCCTCTTCTCTTCTCTCCTCTCCTCTCCTTTTCCTTCCTTCCTTCCTTTTTCAGGTGGGGGCAGAGCGAGTCTAAGCAGACCCTGCCCTGAGCATGGAGCCCAGTGCAAGGTTCAGTCCCATGACCCGAGATTCCAACCTGAGCCAAAACCAAGAGTCAGATGCTTAACTGATTGAGCCACCCAGGGGCCCTCAGCCAGGATTTTCTAGTGAGTGTAAATGAAATCTATTCTGATTATTATATATTTTCTAAGTAAAGTCCTGGTATAGAGATATCTAAGAAAGGTACAGTGACAGAGCTGCTAGGTGTAAGGTTGATTCGAGCCTTGTAGACATTTTCGGCAAATATAGAATTCTCATTCTTCTCACACCTCTTACCTCCCCATCTGGTGCTCTTTCTCAGATCTTAGCTCCTTTCCAATTAGGTAGCTTCTATTTAGTTACTTGAATTAATAAATAAATATTTCTTGCTTTTGTTTTTAAATTCCGGCTAACGTTCTGTGTTTGTTGCCTGGTTAACTGTGGCTTGCAATGGTCAGGAAGAATTACAGTGCTGTGGGTCAGCGACATTAAAGCTGAACATCTCAGGTATTTTGCAGTGGGTTCTGGTTTCTGATCTCCATGGGTGATTTTCAATAAGAAGTAGGAGGATTTTTTTTTTTTCTACTTTTCTGTGTAGCTTTATATAATCAAGGGGAAAAGAATATCTTGAGGCTTTAAATAACTGAGATTTTGTGTGATTTGTTTTAAGGTCACTGTTCTTTTGTGATTTCAATCAGTAATCCAGAGATCTTAAATTTTTGTCTATGGCTAATTTAAAGTATCCTATAGTATCCTGTGTATGGCTCTTAATTGGGCTGTGATGAGGACGATGCAGGTAAGAAAATGATAGAAAATAAATTCTGGATTTTAACGGAAAATTACAGAAATGTGGGAAACAAGCCGAACAGTTTGGGCCTGCCTTCTAATACACTGTCTCAGTTGAAAACATGCCACATGGCTCTCACTGTAAGTGAACAATCTTTTTCTCTTCAGAATCAACAATGACTCCCCAAATTTAAGAGGATAAAAATCATCAGTGTGACTCCTAAACATGGCGTTTCAATGGTTTCTGAATCAGCATTTCTTAAAGGTGCTTTTTATGGATTGCTTTAGTGTTGCAAAATCATCAAGTATGAGAGTCAGCCTTGAAAACGGTGTTTTCCTGCTTCTGGTATATATATTTGCATGATCAATCCCTGCTTTCTAGCAGTTTATAATCAAACGCTGAAAACAGATGATATGCATAGTAAGGTACAAATCATCAAATCCATATGTAGGCATTTGGTAACTATCTTTTTCTACATGACACATCTTTGTAAGCCTGTTTTCAGTTTATATCGATCTCATATTTAGTATATGCGTGCCGTGACCGTGATTGTTTTTTTTTTTAATTTTTTTTCTATTTTTTTTATTAATTTCTTTTCAGCGTAACTGAATTCATTGTTTATGCACCACACCCGGTACTCCATGCAATCCGTGTCCTCCATAATATCCACCACCTGGTTTCCCCAACCTACCACCCCCCACCCCTTCAAAACCCTTAGTTAGTTCCTCAGAGTCCATAGTCTCTCATGGTTCATTTCCCCCCTCAATTTCCCTCAACTCCCTTCTCTCCATCTCCCTATGTCCTCCTTGTTTATTTTTTATAAACATATAAAATATTATTAGGGTGATTGTTTTTGACTTTAGTATGAAAGTCTGAGGCTGATTGATGCTCTCAAGGGCTGTCGTGTGTGGTTGGGCCTGTGTTCCCATCGTGACTTGGGGGCTGCTGTAGAGCCCGACCTGCATGGTCCTGTGTAGTAGCTCTGGGCATGAACTCCATTCATTCTCCTATTTACCGCTTAGTGAGCACCTTCTCTAGGCGCCATGCTAAATTGTGTAGAAAGCATGGAAGATAAATTTCACCCTCCAGCTCTGTTAGGACCTAGGTAAAATACTCGGTTTCCTACGTTGCCTCTACATGAACATATCATATCAGACGCTCTGTTTCATCTTCCGTGAACAGGCAAGGCTGGTTGTTGACCCTCGTGTCTAGCTATAATTACTTAGCTGCTTATCTGTGGCTCCTTACTGTAATTAGTGATTCTTTGGAAAGTCGGCATCGCAATTTCCTGTTTGTGGCTCTTCTTAACGTCTACAGAGTAGATTTGTCATTGTTTCATTTGATGCTTAGTATCGATCCCCCAGCAAATAAGTGTAAAGGGGAAAGATAGAATGATCAAGAATTGGTTCCCAGAGTTAGTTCTCATCATTGCCTTACCAGGCTAAGGGGGTAGCTTTGGCAGATGGATTGCTGTATCTGTATAAGCAGCTAGAGCAAATACAAAAGACTTGTAAATGTCTAATAAAGTGTTAAACAATTTTACTTGCTAGACATGTGGATGGGATGATAAAGCTCCTAAAAATCAATTTCCAAAGAGTGGTATATATGGTCTTTCAGATGAGACTCAGTTTCCCAGGACTTGAACGTATTTTTTGACATCATCCCAATTTAAGTCCTTTCTCTCATTGGACTTCTTGGCAAGTTGACACTCCCCACTCGTTTCTAATACTTTCTTCACTTGGTTTTCAGGATTCCATACACTCCTGTTTCTCCCTTAGCCCCTAGCCACTTCTCTTTGTCTCCTTGGTGCTTCTTCCTCCTCTTAGAGTGTCCCAGGGTTTCGTGTTTGGACTGCTTCTCTTTGTGTATACTCTCTTTGGACACCTCGTCTGCTCTCTTGCTTTCAAAACCGTCCTCAGTCTCATGCTTCCCAAATATCTGCGTCACTGGCCCATCCCTTCCTCTGAGTCCAGGCTTCCATTTCTCAGTACCTGCTTACCTCCATTTGTCTGCACCAGAGACATCTCGAATCTGAACATGTCCAGAGCCATACTCCTGACCTTCCCTCTTTTATCTGCTCTTTCTACTGTACTTTCTCACGATACACAGCAATTACGCTCTTGACGTCTCTCTTTCACGTCCCATATGAATTCTCTCTGAAAATCCTTTTGGCTTTAGCTTTAAAGTGTGCCCCAAATGTGTGCACGTCTCATCCCCATCACCTCTGCCTGGGCCTGGGCTTCCTCACCCGGATTGTGGCAGTAGCCTATAGGTCAGTGCTCCCTGAATGTTCTCTTCTCTCTCTTGTCCTCATGTCCTCCACCCAGCTGTCTGTGTGATCCTGGGGAAACGTTGGTAGGATTATACTAGTCTTCTACTCAATCCCTCAAGTGGTTTTACTTCCCACTGCACAAGAGGGCAAGTGCTTGCCTTCATCATTAAGGCCTTACAGGCTCTGAGTTCTCCCCTGCTTCTGTTCATGTTTCTCTGTAATTACATCTTTTGCTCCCTCCACCCTCCTTGATTGACCTTAGCCACACTGGCCCATAGGTCTGTACCGTCTTCACCTCCTCTGTGTCTTGGCTTGAAAGTCACCTTCACCTCAGCAAGAACTTCCCTCATCGCATTATAGAAGGTGGTGGTCCTCTCTCCCACACCCCCCAACTACTACTTCTCAGGAACTTGGTGTCCTGTACTCCTATTTTATTTTCTTCTATTGCACCTGTCATCCAATGACATGCTTTGAAGCTCAGTCTTTTTATTTATTCTCTGTCTTTCTCAATAGAATGTGAGCCCACAGAAAGCAGTCATATTTATTTTTCCCATTGGTCTATTCTCAGTGTCAAGAGCAGTATCTGGAATCTATTTGGTACTTGGTAAATACTTGTTCAGTCAATGAATAATGATTTACATACTTGCTAAACCCTCTTTAGATGTTTTATACTACAGCTGTCTAGTCAACAAAACTGTTTGTCTTGAACCATGTGGCTGAGATTTACTCCCCAAAACATGCTGCTCTGTGTGCCTCCAGAAGCAATTTGATCTTGTTACCTTAACCAAGAGCCAGTATGGTGATAGCAGGAATCATCATCCCTATAGTCTGGTAAAGACTGTTGTTTTTCAGGCTGTCACAATTAATGGCTACCCTTAGAGCCTAACAAGTTATTTCTTCTACATAAATGTCCTTCAGTATCTGTCCCACTTCCTTCAATTGATGAAACTCTAAGTAACATATTCAGTTGAAAGCATGGGATTTTGGAGTATGGCTTAAGGCAAATCATTCCTTACCTAATTTTCTCCTGAATTCAGGTTGAAATGTTCAATTGCAGGTATAATTAAAAAGGAGAGGCAGGGAAAAGTGAGAGACTGGTCATGGGTTATTATTTCAGTGTTTTAAGTTGCCTTATTGTTCTCAAATAATCTAGGTCTCATTAACATTAACAGTACAGGGCCAGTAAGTCATAGTCATTACCAGTACAGGGCCAGTAAGTCATAGTGCTTTGGCTCGTTCACATGGTCGTAGGCTCTCAGATGTTTTAATGTACCTTAAGGAAATGAAAATAGCTGTCAAATGTAAATAGCCATCAGGAAGTGCGTTGGTATTATTAATGTTGCTTAGGAATCCTTAGAGATAAGATCTTTTTTTAATCTGTCTTTTTTTTTTTTTTTAATTCATCTTTTAAATGAAGGGCTAGGTACTTCCAGATGATTGGCTTAGTAGAAGGGAACAGCCCATATGAAAATCCAACATAACAGGCGATAGTCTCCAAGGAAATAGAGTGCCCAGTGGAGAGTCACAGGGGCAAGGCATGACAGATGGCGTGCCATTAGCGTGCCACTGGCACATATGAGTTCGGCACTGAGAAACCAAATTCCGGGAATGTTCTTTTCTTTTCTTTTTTAGTTCTTCTCTGGAGGAGGGAGAGTGTTCGGAGAAAAATAGCCTTAGGAAGCCAAAGGAATTGGCTGACATAAATAAACATGGGATGTCTGTATCAAGATTGAATTTTGCATGCTGGAAATCTACTTTGTTGGGTTGGGGGAAACGGTGCACTGGACTGCTCTAGCAAACCAACTGTCCACTGTTTGGGCTCAAAAATGGGTTATGGGACCCCATTGGATGGCATAGTTCAGAGAGCGGAGGTTAAAGAAAAAAAAAAAAAAAAGAAGGATAAGAAGAGCTGAGATAGCAACTGGTTGAGATGAAAGGAAAACCTAACCGATGAAACTTGACTGAGCTGGAGAAAATATGTTGGTGTTCGACGCCTGTAGGGAGAAGAATCTCTTTGCCTGGGAGTACTTTGCGGAGTCGTCACAGTGGTTGTTGCTTGTGCCTCATCCTAAAACACTTTGAAGTCAGAATGTGCATGCAAATTCAAGTTCTCTTTTTAAAAAATTCTACTAAATGGACCGTGTGTTCCAGCTTTAACCCATTTGTATCCTTAGCACTCCCTTAAGTCTTGAAATTTTACTTAACTGATTTATCAAGTCTGCAGTCTTCTACCATTGCTCATTCCATCATTATGCCATCCATCTGCCTTTGTCTTAATTAACCAGGTGAGCTGAGTCTTATTTGACATAAAAATCATTTTGTTGTTATTGTCATGTAGGAATCTTTATGTGTGTATGGTCTGGTTGTCACTACCAACAGAGTTCTATCTCAGTAATGTACCTTAATAAATTCCTTTTAATTTTTAAAATTCCCACTGTCTCATAAAAGACTGCTGTGTGCTTGTTTATGGCTGGTAATCCTGAAATTAGGTAAATTTTCTTGATGTACACAAGTAAGTTGCATACTATTTGGACAGCCTAGGACAGATATCAAAGATAAAAGCAGTGTCAGATGTTTGAGGAGTTTTCTTCTTATTTCAGGGTGAAACATAAGAAGTAAAGTATTTAATATCAGACTTTAAAAAGTTAAGAATGATATCTGACTGGATAAAAGGATAAGGACCTGCGTGAGGCACATTAAAGATTGTTACTGGGTTCATGTTTCTGCATGTTCAGAAGATTGTATAAATAACAAACTGATGTTCTAAATATTTTATGTTTGTATTGAGAAGAGTTACTTACTCCGTATTAACAAAAGGCATTATTTCATGTTGTTGAACGCCAAATCTGAGGTGTTTATGAGAAAGGTTTTGTAAAGAGAAATGTGGAATAAGGAACAGAATGTGTAACCCACTCAAAGTTCCTTACTGTCTTATCAGTAGGGGACAGAAAGTAAATAATAAATGCAATAAAGTATTGATGAGTAAATTATAAAGTGAAAAGCACCACAGAAATAGGAAAAGTAGAGTGGAATAAGGGAGTATAGGGTGAGAGTAGGTGGCATTGTTAGGTAGAGTGGTCAGAGTAGGGCCCAGTGGGAAGTTGGGATTTGAGCAGACTTGACATTGGTGAACAAGTGGCCCAGGAGATCTGTGGAAGAGGGGCTCTTTCTGGAGTGAATGGCTAGACCATGACACTCTAAGGCAGAACTATGGCCTAGTGCTCAAGCAATAGCAAGGAGGCAAGTATGCCTTACACAGAGAAAATAAACTAGGAAATAGTATATCTGTTTACTGATTCTTCTAATACTATCCTTAAGCAGTTTGTCACCAAAAATAAATCCTAAGTCACTTCGCTTGTATTTAATTTATTTGTTTTGGTAAAACTGAAACTGGAATATTTATTAACCCTGGATTGAAATTAAATCATATAACATGCTACATATAAAAAGAACAACTTTTTTTTTTTTTTTAAAGATTTCATTTATTTATTTGACAGACAGAGATCACAAGTAGACAGAGAGGCAGGCAGAGAGAGGAAGGGAAGCAGGCTCCCCACTGAGCAGAGAGCCCGATGCGGGGCTTGATCCCAGGACCCTGGGATCATGACCTGAGCCAAAGGCAGAGGCTTTAACCCACTGAGCCACCCAGGTGCCCAAAAAGAACAACTTTTTAATCAATATTTTGTCCCAACTGTGTCAACATGAGTTTCAGAAGACATTTCTAGGTAGAGAGAATGATGGCCTAGATGGGGAATTACAAATGCCAATTACAAGTACTGTCACCTACCAGCTTGTACCTGAGAACATGAGAGAAATCTGTTTATTAGGGTAAGTAGCTCTTCGTTAAGCCTTTAGCTCTGATCCTCAGTATAGCACCTGAAGTGTAGGCTGAGCCAGTTGGAGAATTCTTCCCTGATCCCCTCAAAGAGACTTAAAAACAGTGTGAGATCTGCTTTGCCTATCTCCACTCCTGAATTCAGCCAGGACCATTAAGTTATAGTATTCTGACCCAGAGACAGAAAAGAAAAAGGAAGAGAAGAGGATGGAGAACACAAGCGTGGGGATCCCAACGCTTAGTGCTCTGCTTCCACAACCCAGCCTGGGCCTCTCACCAGCGCAGGCTGTAGTAAGGGGGAAGGCGGGGGGCAGCAGAAGAATAGACACCCCCTTTCCTGAAGGTCTCTTAAGTCTTGTCAGAAGGGTGGGGATAAGAAAGGGTGAGAGAATAATGATGTGTCTTCTTTAAAGCCTTTACCCAGCAGTTTCAGAGTCCACACACACTTCTGTTCCATGCTTTTGTGAAGTCTCTCCGAAAACTACACAACCCTGATTTGTGGACGAAAAAACACCCACTCAAGTTTGATAGATCCAAATCAGTAGTTTTTCCTGGGAGACAGATTCCGGCAGATATTTCAAACCAAGAAAGAATTGGAAGGAGGAGAGTGTCGGAGGATTTTTGCGGTGGTGGTTGTTCCTTGCGCTGCAAACTATGAACAAGTATCCAGGAAACTATGGCTGCCACCCCCAAATGAAGGAACACCCCGACAAAGCTCTAACAGGAAGCCCCTAGGCTGGCGACTTGTAGGAGAACATGGAATTGAATTGCCAGTCGGTGGAAAACAGTTGCCAAAGCGTACAGTCAGTCACCATGTCGGGCTCTGGACTAAGGAATACTTCTCTCTTGCTCCTCCCGTGAATCCATCTGACTGGCAGGCTGTCAGCCTTATCCAGACCCCGAATGGCTGGCGGGTAGGAGAAGTGTAGCTCTTGGGTTTCTGGCCCCAGCATCCGGGGAGGATGCAGAAGAGGGTGGTGTGAATCCTGGCAGACAGTTTGTCGGAGTGTGTGCATTTGCAAAATGAAGAAGTAAACCCCAAGTGGAAATTTCCACAGGGAGAGGGAAGAGTCGCATTTGCTAGTAAGGAATTTTAATCCCAGGTACAAGGTACTATAGGCTGAATATGTAGTTGTGTTTGTGCCACTCCTTTGGATGGATGGACTAACTTCGATTTTCAGGAGTTGAGGAAGGAGTCCCATTTATTTTCTACAAACCATCGAAGGAGTAGAAATCAGTTGTTTGGCTAACTGCTGTATTTCAGGGTTTTTTGTTTGTTTGTTTTTGTGTTTGTTGTTTTTAAGGAGTATGAACTGGGAAGGTCGACTTTTCCTACGGAATGCGTGTATAACCCAGTCATTTACAGACTACTGCCTGGGGAAAAGAAGATAATCAGCTTGCCTGCCTCAGAGCAACTCTTAGTATGGTGTGCAGCGGAAGACACTGGCTTCCCTGTTCTTTTGGGAGCAATTGAGTTTTGTCTTACTAACCAACTCCATCTGTCCCTTTTCCTAGATTCTTCAGAAATCTGCGCCTGTAGTTGAATGTGTTCGAATCCCTTCATCGACTATTGCAGGATCCACACAGCCCTCACCTCTATGTGCTAAAAGAGATTTTAGGGTTGTGCAACCAAATTGTCAGTTGAACATTTTTCCTTAATGTCTCTATTTAAATGATTCTTGGGACTGCCAGTCTTCTAGAGTTAATGAATTCTTTCCCATTTGGCAGCAGATCGCTTACTGCCAGCCCCTTTCCCTCTGATAAATGTTCCCATAGCAACACTAAGGCAATCTGTTTGGTTTCATTAAATACCAAATTATAGCCTGAGAAAACGTATAATGTATTATACCATATTATAGCACCTAGTGAAAGGACTCGTGGATGATTGAATTCATTGTGATTGTGGGGCGGGGGTGGGGGGTGTGTTCAAATAATCAATAAAAAGATTACATTTCTTTTTGGAAGAGAGAAAAAGAAAGTCTTGAAATCTGAATCATTATTTTGAACTTCAGTGAGGATTCACATTTGCTCTTGATGGTAGCATATCTAAATTCCCTGACCTTGTTTTTCTCTGGATTCCTAAAACCTGTCACCTTGTTAGCTGTTTGGATACTTCCACTCACGCACGTATTCAGAAGAATACCTTCATTTTTCTGCTTCGAAACATATTTTTAAAGAACGGATCATTTCTGGATATACGGAAAGCAGAAATGCCTACGGATTTCTGAAAATCAAGAGTGCGACACCATCTTTTTCTACTGCAGGGTAGTTTAATGGTGTTTGCAGCCTGAGAGGGCCAGTGTGCTTATTTTAAACAACCTGAAAGGAAAACCTGGCATTTCAGAAACAAAACGGGAAAAGTATAAATCATCTTGCAAGGCCTATTTTGCTTCTAAAAAAATTCACTGTAGTCATAGTGAGATTTCTGTTCGCATTCAACATAGTTGGACTCCTCATTTATATAGAAGTTGGGGGATACTATTCTTTCTTTGATGAGACGATGATATTTAACTTTGAAGAGACTAGAGAAATCATGTTGGCCATTCTCCTGTTTCTTGAGATGAAAAATTTGGGTTGACATCATGTTGTACCAGTTAAACAATTACAGTATTTATTTGACAATTACACTTCAATAAATGTGTGTGTGTATGTGTTAGGGTAGGAAAATTTATTTTATTTTTTTAAAGATTTTATTTATTTATTTGACAGACAGAGATCACAACTAGGCAGAGAGCCAGGCAGAGAGAAAAAGGGAAGCAGGCTCCCTGCTGAGCAGAGAGCCCGATTCGGGGCTTGATCCCAGGACCCTGAGATCATGACCTGAGCTGAAGGCTGAGGCTTTAACCCACTGAGCCACCCAGATGCCTTGGGGAAGGAGACTTTTAAAAACCAAAAAACTTGGGGCAGCAAGAAAAAGTTACTTGTCTAAAATGAACCAAACCTTATTGGTAAGGATTGTAAGTATTTACTACTTGTGGTCTTTGCCAGTGGGTTTTCCATGAAGAAATAAATTTACGTACTCCTGAATTTTGTTGGCTGCTTCATTGTTACAGTTGTGTATAGGCTTATAGTTGCCATACCATTAAATTATATGGCACATAGCAGTTCAAAACAGAGTGTGGAATGCAGCAGGCACCCACCAACCATAATTTTCTACTACATCCTAGTGTATTTTTTCTTTTTTAAATCACTTTTCAAAGGTAGTTGTCACTTTATCCTCTCACAATTTTTGTAATGATTCATACATGAATATTTATTTCTATTAGGTTATGTTCAATAAGAACCAGACAGAATATTTTATAGATAGCTCCACTTTTTATAACTCTAGGAATAATGCTGTCCCTACCAGTGGCCCCATTACTGTGTATAGATGGTTTTGATGTATATATTTCAGGTATCTGGAGCAATGCAGAAAAAGATAGTCCTGGTTGATAGCTATTTTAGAATTAGCCCTACATCCATAGACGTATATTTTTTAAAGATTTATTTCTGGAATTATATGGTCCTACAGTAAGATGAAGTTTTGTTCTGTGGATTTTTAAACTGGTGACAACATAGCATATAGCGTAGGAATAATTTTGAGGCTAGGGGCTTTGTGAGGTTTTTTGAATCCATTTTATTTAATAAAAATATAGATGTTTATTTAAACCATTATTGGCCATTAATAAAGAAAACTATCTTTCTGTTGACATTAGAAAGAAGGCCAGTCCTGGTCACGGACTCTAAAAAGCAAACAAAAAAACAAACAAAAAACCAGCTTCTGGTAAAAAGCCTGTCATAAACTAAACCTGTCTCTTTTGAGGGGAAGGGTTGCATTACTCTAAAATCCCTGATATCTTCTGATTTCATGTAGATCTGGATGAAATCTCTCACTTATCCTGAGTGGGAGGGGTAGGTCAGTGTGTGATGTGGGCAAAGAGAGAGGGAGAAACCACTGAGTCCTTAACTTAGGTCAGTGTGGTGAGGAAGAACACTGACTCCTGAATCAGGATGCCTGTATTCTATGAGCTAATCCATGGGTCCTGGGGGCCAGACTCCAGGCCTAGTCCATATCTCAGTCTGCTGTATGACTTGCTAGCCTTAGGAAACTCGGCCAGTTACCTAAAGCTCTCTGTGCCTTGGTTTCCTCATTGACATAATGGAGTTAATACCTTCCTTAGGGAGCTGTGAGGGTTGAATGAGCCAAACCCCCAAGTAAGCCAAACCAGCTCTTATTATAATGGTTTAAATTTCTTAACTATATTGAGTCTTAGTTTTTCCCATTCATAAAATGGAGGCTTTATGAATAGCATGAAGAATGAATAAAATGGATGATACTGATTAAAAGTAATTAGCAAATATTATGAGATGTGAAATAATTTTCAGCTGATAAAAAATGCTTTAATGAACTTGCATTCTCCATTGCATCAAATATTTAAGTAACAAAACTTTTACTATGTTTAGTAAATTGCAATTTATTTAGAAAGCAACAGATTTTGCTATTTATTTTTATTTTATTAGGTATAACTGACACCCAATATTATATTAGTTTCAGGTGTACAACACAGTGATTTGACATTTGTATACATTACAAAATGATCACCACAATAATATCCAATAATGTTAATTACCATCTGTCACCTTACAAAGTTGATATAGTATTGTTAATTATATTCCCCCATGCAGTATATTACATCTCTATGGCTAATATATTTTATAACTGGAAGTTTATATTTCTTGATCCCATTCACCTATTTTGTCCACTCCAACCCCTGTCTTCGCGGACAACCATCAGTTTCTTCTCTGTCGCTATGAATCTGGGTCTTGTTTTGTTTGCTCGTTTTTTTTCAGATTTTATATATAAGTGAAGTCTTGTAGTCTTTCTCTACCTGACTTATGTCACTTAGCATAATATGCATAAGGTCCATCCATATTGCTCAGATGGCAAAATTTCATTCTTTTATATAGCTGAGTAGTATTCCATTGTGTATGTATGAAACACATCATCTTTATTCATTCATCAAGGAACATTTAGGTTATTTCCATATATTGCCTATTATAAATAATGCTACAATGGACATAAGGATGCCTATTTCTTTTTGAACTAGGGTTGTTTTGTTTTGTT
Source organism: Mustela nigripes (assembly GCF_022355385.1). Taxonomy (NCBI): domain Eukaryota; kingdom Metazoa; phylum Chordata; class Mammalia; order Carnivora; family Mustelidae; genus Mustela; species Mustela nigripes. The sequence goes on along the minus strand of NC_081557.1, from coordinate 164,269,075 downwards.
TTGTTTTTCCAATAGATACTCAGTAGTGGATTGCTGGATCAGATGATAGTTCTATTTTTAGGGGTCTTTTTTGTTTTGTTTTGTTTTGTTTTAAAGATTTTATTTATTTATTTGACAGAGATCACAAGTAGGCAGAGAGGCAGGCAGAGAGAGAGAGGAGGAAGCAGGCTCTCCGTGGAGCAGACAGCCCGATGCAGGGCTTGATCCCAGGACCCTGGGATCATGACCCAAGCTGAAGGCAGAGGCTTTAACCCACTGAGCCACCCAGGCGCCCCCTATTTTTAGTTTTTTTGTGGAACCTCCATACCATTTTCCATAGTGGCCGCACCAATTTACATTCCCACCAACAGTGCACGAGGGTTCTCTTTCCTCCATGTCCTCATCGACACTTGCTCTTTTTTTCTCATTTTGTTAATAGCCATTCTGACAGGTGTGAGGTGATATCTCATTATGGTTCTGATTTGTACTTCCCTGATGATTGAGCATCTTTTTATGGGCCTGTTTGCCATCTGTATGTCTTCTTTAGAAATATGTTTATTCAGGTTCTCTGCCCATGTTTTAATTGAATTGGTTGTTTTGGCTTGTTTTTGGTATGTATGAGTTCCTTATATATTTTGACTACTAGACCCTTATTGAGAATATGATTTGCAAAATCTCCCATTCAATAGTTTGCCTTTTTCTTTTGTCAGTGGTTTCCTTCACTGGGTAGAAGCTTTTCAGTTTGCTGTAGTCCCATTTATTTTTTCTCTGTTTCCCTTGCGTTTGGAGTCAGATGCAAAAATACATCACTAAGACCAATGTCAAGGAGCTTATTTCCTGTGTTTTCTTTTGGGAGTTGTATGGTTTTAGGTCTTACATTCAAGTTTTTAATCCATTTTGAGTTAATTTTTATATACGGTTTAAGATAGTGGTCCAGTTTCATTCCTTGGCATGTAGCTGTCCAGTTTTTTCAACACTATTTATTGAAGAGACTGTTTTCTTGCCTCCTATGTTATAAATTAATTGACTGTATATGCATGGGTTTATTTGGGTTCTCTCTATTCTGTTTTACTGACCTATATGTTTATTCTTATGCCAATACCATATTTGATTGCTACAGCTTTGTAGTATAGTTTGAAACCAGGGAGTATGATAACTGGTCTTGTTCTTTCTCGAGATTGTTTTGACAATTAAATTTTAGAATTATTATTTGTAGGTCTGTGGAAAATGTCATCAGAATTTTCATAGCAATTGCATAGATTCTGTAGATTGCTTTGTGTAGTATGACATTTTAACAATATTAATCCTTTTGATCCATGAAAACAATATCTTTTCATTTATTTGTATCTTCAATTTCTTTCTTCAGTGTCTTACAGTTTTCACTGTACTGATTTTTTACCTCCTTGGTCAAAATAATTCTTCGGTATTTTATTCTTTTTGATGCAATTATTAATGGGATTGTTCTCCTGATTTCTCTTTCTAATATTTTAGTTTTAGTGTACATAAATGCAACAGAATTTTATGCATTATTTTTGTATCCTGAAACTTTACTGAATTCATTTATTTGTTCTGATAGTTTTTTTGTGGAATCTTTAGGATTTTCCACATACAGTTTTTTGTCATCTGCAAATAGTGAAAGTTTTGCTTCTTTCTTTCCAGTCTTAATGTCTTTTTGTTTCTTTTCCTTGCCTAATTGCAGTGGCTAGCACTTCCAATACCGTGTTGAGTAAAAGTGGGGACAGTGAGCATTCTTATCTTATTCCTGATATTAGATGAAAATGTTTGAACTTTTCACTATTGAATATGATATTAGCTGTGACTTTGTTTTATATATCCTTTATTTAGTTGAGGTACGTTCCTTCTATACCCATTTAAGAAAATATTGAGAGTTTTTATCATAAATGGATATTGAATTTTATCAAGTGCTTTTTAAGCATCTATTAAGATGATCAGATGATTTTTATCTTTCATTTTGTCAATGTGGCATATCACATTGATTGATTTGTGGACGTTGAGCCATCCTTACCTTCTTGGGATAGATCCCATTTGATCATGATGTATGATCGTTTTAAGGCATTGTTGAATTCAATTTGTAAATGTTTTCTTGAATATTTTTGCATTTGTATTCATCAGGGTTATTGGCCTGTAATCTTTCTTTTTTACCTTCCCTCTTTTCTTTCCTTCCTTCCTTCCTTTCTCCCTCCTTCTATTTCTTTTGGTGTCCTTTTTTGGTTTTGATATCAGAGTAATGCTAGCCTCATAGAGTAAGTTTAGAAATATTCCTTTCTCTTCAAATTTTTGGAAGAGTTTGAGAGGTGTAGATACATTATCTTCTTTGAATGTTTGGCAGAATTTGCTGTAAAGTTGTCTGGTCCTGGACTTTTTTTGGAGGGGGGAAATTTTTCATTACTAATTTAGTCTCCTTACTCGTAATTAGTTTATTCAGATTTTCTATTCTTTCTTCATTCAGTATTAGAAGATTTCTACATTTCTAGGAATTTATCCATTTCTCCTAGGTTGTCCAATTTGTTGGCACATAATTGTTCATAGTTGTCTTTTATGAGTCTTTGTATTTCTATGGTATCTGTTGTACTTCTCTTTTATTTCTGATTTTATTTATTTGAGCTTCTTTTTCTCTTGGTGAGCCTAGCTAAAGGTTTGTCATTTTTTTTTTAACTTTTCAATGAATCAGCTGTTCATTTAATTGATTTTTTCTATTGTCTTTCTTAGTCTTTATTTCATGTATTTGCACTCTGACCTTTACCATTTACTTCTATTAACTTCAGGCTTTGTTTGTTCTTCTCCAGGTGTAAAGTTAAAATTTTTTTGAGAATTTTTTTTTTTTTTAATTTCTTGAGGTGGGCCTGTATTGCTATGAACTTCTTTCTTAGAACCATGTTTGCTGCATCTGCTAGATTTTGGTATGTTTTATTTATGTTTTCATTTGTCTCTTGGTATTTTTTTATTTCTTCTTTGATTTTTTTTTCTATGACCCAGCAGTTGTTCAGTAATATGTTTGTTTGTTTGTTTCATTTTTATGTATTTTTAATTTCTCTAGTTTTCTTTTTATAATTGATTTCTAGTTTAATACCATTGTGGTTGGAAAAGATGTTTGATATTATCTCAGTCTTCTTGAATTTATTGAGCCTTGTTTTGTGGCTTAACATGTGATCCTTTGTGGAGAATGTTCAATGTGCATTTGAGAAGAAAGTGTATTCTCTTCTTTTGGATGGAATGTTCTGTATACAACTATTATGTTCATTTGGTCTAATGTGACATTTAAGGCTGGTGTTCTCTCATTTATTTTCTGTCTTTGTGACCTATCCTTGATGTAAGTGGCATGTTAAAGTCCTTACTGTTACAGCTTTGCTGTCAGTTTCTTCCTTTAGGTCTGTTAAAGTTTGTTTTATGTTGTTCCTACAGTGGATGTGTAAATCTTTCTTTAGCACTAAGTTTAGATTTCTTTCATTTTCTTTTGTGTTTCTACTCTAAGTTTTAGTTTTATTGTTACTGTGAGGTTCACAAATATCATCCTATGTATATATAATGGTATATTTTAAGTAGATAGCAACTTAGATGTGAAGGCATTCCAAAACTCTGCATGCCTCCATACATTTTATGTTCTTGATGCCACATTTTACATCTGATTTTATGTCTCTTAAGTAATTATCGCAAATTTAGTTAATTTTACTACTTTTGTCCTTTAACCTTTTAATAGCTTTATAAATGCTTAATCTACTACCTTTACTATACATTTATCTTCTCCAGTGAGATTGTTACTTTTGTATATTTTCTTGTTATTAATTAGTACCTTTTCTTTTTGGCTTAAAGGAGTGTTTTTAACAATTCTTGTCAGTCCAGTTTAGTAGCAATGAACTTTTTTAGCTTTTGCTTGTCTGGAAAACGATTTCTTCTTCAATTCTGAACTGATAACCTTGCTGGCATAAGTATTCATGATTGGATTTTTTTTTTTTTTTTTGCACTTTAATATATGATGACATTCTCTTCTAGCTTGCAAAGTTTCTGCTGAGAAATCAGCCAATAGTCTTATGGGGTTTTCCTTATACCCAGCAATTTGGTTTCTTTCCTATTGCTTTTAAGCTTCTGATATCTGATATCAGATATAAGCTTTGATATTTTAATTATAATATGTCTTGGTGTGGCGGTCTTTGGTTTTATCTTCTTTGAAACTCTCTGCTTCTTTGTCCTGGCTCTCTTTTTCTTTCTCTAGGTTAGGGAAGTTTACAGCCATTATTTCTTTGAAAAAGTTTTCTACCCTTTTTACTGCTCTTCTCCCTCTGGCATCCCTCTAATGCAGATGCTCTTCTGCTCGATGTTGTTCCATAGGTCCCTTAAGTTATCTTCATTTTATAAATTCTTTCTTTCTTTCGGCTGCTTTGTCTGGGGGAGTTTTGTTGCCTTGAGTTCCTACATCACTGATCCATTCTTCTACTTTGTGCCATTGCTGTTGAACCCCTCTAGTGTATTTTTTCAGGTCAGTTACTGCATTCTTCAGCTCTGTGACTTCTGTTTGGTACTTTCTTATATTTTCTATCTCTTTATTTAAAGTTCTCACTGTGTTCATCTATTCTTCTTCTGAGTTTCATGAGCATCTTTATGACCCTTACTTTGAACTCTTTTTATTAGGTAGGTTACTTATCTCCATTTCATTAAGATCTTTTGCTGAAGTTTTCTCTTGTTTTCCCATTTAGAGCATACTTCTCTATTTCTTCATGTTGCTTGACTCTCTGTGTTTGTTTTTATGTATTAGGCAAAATAGCTACCTCTCTCAGTCTTGAAGGAATGGCTTTGTGTAGGTGATGAATCTTTTCTTCCAACCTTGCCCTAGCTCTTGGTTGGTCTCTTGAACCTTTGTGATTGTCTAAGCTGCCTGATTTATTCTTGATACATTGCCAATGTTGAAGGTGAGCTGAGACCTGTCAGTGTTGCAAATGGAGTCTCATTCGGCACCTAGTTTCAGACTGATTGGAAGCCAGACCCCCATGGAGCAGCTTTTAAAGTATGCAAATATATACAGTCCTGTGGGGTTGCGTTCCTCATCCTTGCTGACTTCCAAACCAGGTCTGAAGGTGTCACTTGGACAGAGATTGCAAGAACTGGGGCTCCGGTTGAGGGTATATGCTCCTTTTAGGGAGATCTTGTGCGTGAGGCCAAAGGAATGTGCAAGGGTGTGTCTTGTTGCTTACATTCTCTGGGAAACCTCCTTAGCCTCTAGATGTGTGGGAAACGTAAAGCCTGTCCCTCAGGTTGAAACTCCAGACAAAGTAAATAGGTCTTTTTCACAGGAAGTCTGGGTTCTGTTCTGGTCTGCAATCTGGAGTGCTGGCAGGGGTTGGGGGGGTGGGGACGGTAGGGGTGATTGTTCATGGGGTTGGCCTGCCAAGAACTGTCTTTCCGATTGCCATTCCTAGGTGGCGCTCATGATCTTCAGCCCCTTGATCAGGAGGGCCAAGTGATCAAGGAGCATGCCCTGTGTGGATTGCTGGCTTTAGCTAGAGAATGGAGTATATAGAGGGTAGGGACATGCTTACCAGTTTCAGAAAGGTGATGAGAAAGTGTGCCCACAGGTTTTAAGAATGCATCATGAGAGTGCCTTGTCTGTGCATGCACACCAGCTTTAGTCTGGGAGCAGGACAATGCTATGACCATTCAGTCACCTGCCACCAGTCAGGGAGCAGGGGAGTGCTATAAGCACTGGTACTCTCCAGCTTTAGCAAGACAGTGAGATAGTGCTATGACCACTTGCCCCTGCCTGTCTCAGCAAGGCTAGGCAGGGTGCTGCCTCTCAGCTCCCCGATTTGAGCTACCAGGGAAGATGGAGCATGCGCAAATGGCATCTGCCAGCTTTTCTGATTCCAGAAGAGTTTCAGCTGCCCCCTATCCTTCCAGTGGATGCTTATGCATTAGCAAACGTATCTCTTTCATATATAGTCCTGGCACCTTTCAAACTGCCTTTTTTTTTTTTTTTTTTAAACTGGGTGTCTGGGTGAGTGAGACTATGTATGAGACCTCCAAAGGGGGAATCTCAATGTCTTATAGCACCAACGGTTCCTTAGACTTCAGTCCAGTTAGTTTTTTTGAAGCCAGACATTTCAGGGGCTCTTCTCTCCCAGACAGATCCCAGGAGTGGAGGTAGGGCACCAATCCCTTGCTCTTCCAGGAGAAGTGCTGGACTGGTAGGTCCTCCCCACTATGTGTCACTGTGCCAGGGGTGGGGTTTGAGGCCTAACCATGTCTCCATCCAATGTAGTCTTTTTCTCCTTTGTTAGGGAGAATAGTTCCTTTAATTTTCAGATATATTTCAGAGGGACATGGTCCCTCTGAAGCTGTAGATTTGATGTGTCTGTGGGAGGAGGTGAGTTTGAGATCTCCCCTCACCACATCTTGTGGAAGTCCCCTGAAATCTTCAGTTTTCATTGTATCTGCTGATGTCGAGAGCCGAGAGGACACATAGAATGGCCAATATGAAGCTCCAGAATGGGTTCCTTACAAGAATCACTACCCTTATTTCCACCTGCAAGTGTTAACACAAACCTTTGCCATTCTCCATTTCCTTTGCTTTTTCTCTCGTTTTCATTTTCCTTCTTTACTCCCTCCTTCCTTCCTGCCCTCCCCTCCTCCCTCCCTTCTTTCCTTTTCTCTCTTCCCCTTTCTTCCGGTATTCACCTATTGACTCTTGGAGTTGACTGCTTCATTCCGAGATTATGTATGGAGCACTTACTAAAGGAGATCACAGTAGAGGTGGCAGGTGAAGTCTCCGGAGCCCAGAGAATCTTGAGCTGTCATGGGACCACTTGTTTTAACTCCTGTCATGATTTCTCCCCACATATTTTATTTAATTACGATACAGTGCAAAGGCCCAAAGCCCCAAATATTGAAAATGAGAGGTGAGCCCCTTTAATGCACCATAGCTTTCAATACCCATTTTTCATTTGAACCTCCAAATGTTTCAAAAATGAAAAAAATAATAATAATAAAAATAAAAACAAAACAAAACCCTCTAGTCTTAAGTAGGGTTTTTAAAAGTGTTTTTAAAGTATTTTTTCCTCTTCTCACCAGGCTCCCATTTGTGATCCATCTGAAATAACTATTTCCACATAACACATTCTCTGTTCACTGCTGATCTTCCCTAGAGCTGCTGCTGCTTCCCATGGGGAATATAGATGAGGCTGGTGAGGCACCGGGAGCCAGCCAGGGGACACTGAGATAATGACTCTTTGTCATCGTGAATAATTCTCTCAATTGGAATTCTCAACAATTAACCAGGTTCTGGTGGTGCTTTAATTATTTTTTTTTCTTCCCCTTCTTCGCATATATCTAGCTTTAATTGTTCATAGGATGCTTGTCACCCTGAAGCTTTTCCTGCAAAACAAAGAAGAAAACTTAACACAGTAATGTTATTTCACTAGTGGCCCTTCTCTCTCCATGATAATGTATATCAGTATCATTATTTAAATGCCCAGCCCAGAAGTTTAAGTTTAGGCACTTGTGGCTCTGAGATACTGATTGAAAATAGAACTGTCTGGAAATGAGTCATGAAAACTTGGGAGTTTGGGAGCCTGTCAAGGAACTGCTCAAGATTCATAAATGTTTTCTGAACTAAGGGGTAGAACTGTGTACAATTTTGATTTGAAAAATCAAGTAATTAGAGTGTCCCAAATCAATCACATTAAAAGAGAAGGAGAAGAGAATGTGGAATGAATTTCACATCCTCCAGGATGGGTTTCAGTGAACCCTATAATTATCCAAGTTGCTTCCCTTCTTCCAGATAAGAGATTGCTTAAATTAGCCTTAAGGTCTTTACTCACTGTGCACAGACACCGGTCATGTTTTCCTGGGGGCTGGCTTCCCTCTAGCATTTATTTCTACTCAAGGCACTAACATGCTTGCTGTCTCCTAGGCTTGAAACCAGGGAGTCCCTCTTGCTGCCTTCTTAGCCTCATCCCCTTCTGTAGGCTGCCACTAAGTCCTGCCATTTCTTTCTCACATCTTCATGCCACCCCTTCTCCTTGACCACTTCTGTTGCTTTCTTCCTGACACCGTATCTGGACTGCGACAAGTACAGAATGCCTTGACCTTCCTAAGGGATGAAATGCCTAGAACCTCCACAATTCAATCCCCAAGCTCATTGCTGGAGCTGACTGCTTTTTTCTCCACCTGTTGCAGTTTCCAGGAGGCACATTTGCATAAAGAAAAGTATTTCATTAGTGAGAGCCACTGAATATAGGACTCTGGCTTGGCGAGGGGGATACCCCAAAATCGCACAGAGAAGTAGAAGTACAGTGTCAGCTAACTACCTGCTTTTACAAATCGACCTCATAACTCTGTGCCCTAGAAAAATTAGAAATGAGAACATCTGCAGATCACTTGGGAAAAGTTGAAATTGCGAATGTTAAATCCGTGATTGCCAAGGGGCGATGGCACTTTCTGCCTATTTTGCTGGTACTTCGCCTCTTTCTCTTCGAATCCATTTTTTTAAAGTCTGTTAGATTACTTTTGCTAGCATACCATTTTGCATTCCTCGTCTCCTGTTTAAAAACCTGCAGTGAGTGACTCACCGTTAGTTATAGAAGTCAATTCATAGGCCATAATAAAGAAGCTGGTTCCAGGTCTCCCACAATTTGGCCCCTACCCACCTATCTCCTGTTCTCCTTCATAAACCTTTCAGATCTCACCAAATTGATTTGTGCTTTGTCTCTGGAGTCTGTATTTTCTATCTCTGCCTTTGTCTGCGTTTTCTTTAGACTAGCTCTGAAATCCGATTCTCGTTCTTTCATCTGTGCTGTGTCTGTGTTCTGGGCGTGGCCTGGGGGGCCTTGAGTGGTTGGAAAGGCCACCCTAGTTGAAATGTGGGAGAATTCCATGACATAAGCGAATGCCATGACTTCCATTATTAATGTGTATTGATACAAAAAGTAAATTGAATTAGGACTGAGGAGTGACCACACACTGAAAAGAACCACTCAGTAGTTCCATAATTGGAACCATTCTGTAATTGCTTATCTGTGGTAATCCTTCTTGCTGTCGTCAGGCACGCTTCATCCTTTCATACGAAACTCCACAGCTGGAGCCCAGAGCATCACTAGCATTAGATCGTATGGGTGTGAAACCTCACTCTGACTCCTAGCTGTTTAATCTTGGGCATAAAATTGAGTATAATAATGGTACTGACCTACCTAAATGGGTATAATAATAGGAAAATATGGGTATAATAATGGTACTCTAAGTGGATATGGTAATGGTACTTACCTACCTCGTAGGGTGGTTGCAAGGGTGGCAACAGTGTCCGGCACATGGTAAGAGCTCACTGAATATTAGCTGCTGCCGGTAGTATTAGTAGTAGTACTATATTATTAACTATGATTAATGTGAGCTGTTTTCTGATGAATTTGATATCTTTTCTTTCAGCATGTAGTTGACCACATTTAATTTTGAGTTACCAGGTATTTCCTGCTTTGAGAATGAAATCTATTTCAAGTTAAAATAAAAATTTATCTACTATTCCCTTAAGTAATAATGAGGCATTTAGTGCACTGAAGTATTTATGTGCTTCCCGAAGTGAGAACTTACAACAAAGAAATCATTTAAGCTTAACAATTCCTTATATTAGTCATGTAATTATCCCTTCTCTTAGAGGCCTGGGGCCAAATGGATCTGTTCCCAGGAGAAAGAAAGTATCTCTCCTGGCTGAACAAAGATTCGAGTATAAAAACCATCCACCCTCTGATCCATCGCTACCTCCTTGAATCTTGGAATGCCTGCCTCTCCCATGAGAAAGAAGAATGTGTGAGGTGGCAAAAGCAGAAGGGACCTTGGGTCTTTCTTGAAGTCAAGCTGAAGCCTAGGATGCAAAAAAAAAAAAAAATGCCCACCTGAGCTCTTCAAAATAAAAAGGCCCAATGGAGGTGCCCTACGCAGTGAACTTGCTCATCCATTCGTTCATTCTGACATCCATCCATTCTTCTATTATCCGTTAAGATCATCAACCATGTGTTGAGTGCATGCCGGGTGACAAGCACTGGGCTAGGTATTAGATATTCAGAGAAAAAGAATGAGATTTATTTCTCTGGTTGAGATTAGGGAGGTGTGTGTTTGCATGCGTGTGTGTTAACATACCAAGTCAAATTAAATCTTAAAATATTTCTTCCGGGAATGAATATTTTCTGAAATGGATTTACATTTGTTAAACTCAATGCCAAGTGGAACAAATGCAATGCATGTTTAAAAAATCATAAAGCGGAAGCATTCGAGCAGTCGAAGAGTCTCTTTTTGAGGCAAAGAAACCCAGCCAGAATTGGATCCATTGAGGACCAGGTGACTCTGGGCTAGGCCCCCACCAGCAACTTCTAAAATTCAGTCACTCTACGAAGCTCTGTGGTAAGGTGTTGGAATTTAAATGTTACTACTAGGCCCTATGATTGTTAGATGTATAGAAAATATTTTTATCGTCCATAGCATAGCTTTAGAATAGTTCTCCCACCCATTCTCCCAGCCTGGGAAAAGAACCATTTCTAAATTCCTGTCTATTATAAGCCTCATTCTGCTGGATCTGGGGGACTAATTTAAGCTTTGATCCTGTCTATAATAGTTTTCGAGTTGGAATTATGTTCCTGGGTGTGTGATTTTGAGTTTGAAAATTTTCTTTTGTTTATCCACTGGTAACGTCTCTGAGGTTTGTACAGAACAGCAAATACTAGTTCAACATCGTAAACTTTTCCTTACTAACTCGTCTGACCATTTACAGTTCTTAAAGTACTCTGACAACAAAATAATTTGGAGAGAAGGAAAAAACTACTTCTTCAAAACTGGAAAATAGGCAAGCAGGATTCATGTTACGGATGAAATATACAAGTAAATATGGTGCTTCATAAAAAATTGAGTTAGTCCCATTGTTAGGAAGAAAATTTCCTTCTTGTGACTTGCGGTTTTTTTTTTTTTTTCTGTTAAAAGTGGCCATGAGTTTTATTTAATAATTTCTACCAAAGAGCAGCAGAGAAGGCCAAGTATGTCCCAGACTGTTCTAGTATTAAAAACCGAGCTGTTCTGGTAACTTGAAGACATGGCAGCCAGCATGCCCGAGCACACAGTGGTTCTCTTCAGTGTGGTCTTGAGACTATGTTTCTGGAATATGCTTGTCTTTGTTGACTTAAGCCAGTTGGGAGGAGGTCATCAAAGAGGTAAAACATTCCTTTTTGTTAGCTAGGTGAGGTGTGGGTATTGTGTGGTTCTTCCAAATCAAGAAGAATGCCTGGTTGAGAGCTAATAGGATCCTTAGTTCGTTTTCTAATTGGAAGCCCTAATTAAGCTCTGACAAGATCTCTCTCTGTTGATGTTTTGACACTCTCTCTGTTGACCCGACTCTTTGTTCAGAGATCCTTTAGCAGCTAAACAAACAAATGTGGGACGAGGACTAGAATTTTATAGTCCATGTGCTCAAGATATGATTGTCATGCCACTAATGGACCGTATCTGCAGATCTTTTGCTGTATGTGTGATGTTGAAATGAATGTTGTTTTTTTTTAAAATAAAGAGACATAGGGGATGCTCCTTTTAATTGGTACAATAACATGCTTTGTTTAGGTTCCATATTGAGGAGAAGCCTGAATTCTTTCTCATAATGCCTGCTTCCCTCAAACCCACACACAGAGCTCTGCACAAACACGTCAGTCCCCTGTCCTGCCCAAAACCCTTTAGTAACTTCTCTTTGCCCTTTGGATAGAATCCAGACTCCCTATAGCCCCGAGTAACCAGAGGGCTGTTTTCTTCTTCAGCCTCCTCGGAGCTTTTACCCCTAACTCTCCTTGCCCTCACCTTACCAGATACTTTATATTACACAGGATTTGTTAAGCTCCCCTTAAACCCAGATAAGACTTAAATGTCACTCCTGTGGAATTCTTTCCTTATCCACAGAAGCAAGCACTCTTCTGACGTCACACTCTTCCCCTTGGTGTGACTGGAGCACTTTAATGTTCTTTTAATAAAGCGTTTGGTGCCTGTTGTCTGTGTTCCTTTCTAGACTTTCTGCTTATTCATTGCAAAGAACGGACTATATCCATCTGTCTTTGTATCTCTCTCCAGTGTGTAATACTGTGTCTGCCCCATGGTCCGTTATTTTAAATATTTGCCGGTTGACTGCTAAAGAGAAAAAGTGGTTTAAGTACTTATTACATGATGGAGAAAACTGTTTTTAGTAGAAGTTAATGCTTGAACTACATTTATGCGATTTATTTTCTGTTACATAATCTGGATTCCCAATATTTACTTTCTTTAAATTATATGTAATATTTATAACAGTATTGTAATATTCTCTGATTTATGAAGTAAAATAACTTCATTAAGCACGGACGACATTAGAATGTGATCATTAGACAGTCTGAACTAACAATTTTTAAAGAGTTCTCATAAAAAAAAATAAAGAGTTCTCATGAAAGGAAAAAATCCTTTTTAAGCATCCAATAGCATTATAGATGTTTTATTATACTTTTCAACAGTTGTGCTGGTAATTCTCTGTTATTCTTACCTATTCCTTATATAGCTCCAAACAACCTCTACTAATATAGCTCATCCTTGATCAAAATATTATATGCATTTTCTAAGTATTTAATTACATTTTTAAGCATCTAATTGAACATTGATTTGTCCAGTCAGTGCTTATTGAAAAAAATAAGGAATGAATGAATGAATTTTAAAAATTTTAATACTAAGTTTAGGTTATGCATATTTATGAAGAATATAAAATATTACCTCTAACTTCTAGAAATATTTGAAAAATACTTTTAAGGTTTGAATTTTCAATAGTTCAAATGCCCTGCATTCTTCTAGTTATGCTGGATAAGGTTTTGCTATATTATATTTCCTAAATACTAGAATATTTGAATATATGTAGAAAAATATAAAACTTGGGCTTAGCTAAAGTTTGGGAATAATCTAGAACTCCTTCCTTGGTATAGAAAATTGAGAGTAAACATTTCTGTGTGGAAATGTATCTTTTGAACCTCATCAAGATAAATGGGGTAGAAGAGTATGTGGTCTGAGCAGTATTGTTCAGCCTTTATATTCAAATCCTAACTAAAGGTCCACTGTAATGGTACAGGGGTCTACAGTGGAGTAGCTAGCACTCCATAGAAAGCTACCAATGTTAAAAATAAAGTCACATCATTCCAAAGTCGTCTTGTAAATTTAAATTTTGTATTATTGTAGTTAGGTATAAGCATGTCAGACTTTAATTATAGATTTCTTTCTCTCTCTCTTTCTCTCTCTTTTTAAACAAACCTCTGTGGACTACTCACAACATATAGCTTAATCGGTTAGACCTGGAAGATACACAAATTGAAAAGGTATAACATTGGTGCCTGGGTGGCTCAGTGGGTTAAGCCTCTGCCTTCGGCTTGGGTCATGGTCTCAGGGTCCTGGGATCGAGCCCTGCATTGGGCTCTCTGCTCAGTGGGGAGCCTGCTTCCCCAACCCTCCCCGCCCCTCTCCACCTGCCTCCCTGCCTACTTGTGATCTCTGTCAAATAAATGAATAAAATCTTAAAAAAAAAAAAAAGAAAGAAAAGAAAATGGCATAATAACTCTTCTTAAGAACTGGGATTCTAGGGAACCTAAATGTTTCCCTGAATAATGTCATGTGCCATGATAAACACCAAAAATTTAATGAAAAGGAAAATATTATGAGAATGGCCAAGTGGATGTGATTAATGTGAATTTGTAGAATCAGAGAATGCTCTATAGAGAAGAAGGTAGTTGAAGGTCGAATTCTGTTGAACAAACAGGTTAAGGGGGAGACAGAATATTCCAGGTAATAGAACTACTGGAGCAAATAACAGTGTTGTGTTCAGGGAATGGGACCATCCAGTGATAACAAATTGTAGGAGGTTGGCAGGTGTGAAAAGAGAGTTGAAATTTACCTCCAGCAGAAATTCTTATCATTTCACTTCTGAAACTTTTCCCACTGAAGAGATTATACTCATATTTCCTTTATGTTTCTGTGTTTTTCTCTTTAAACAGATTGTTTAAAAAATTTTTTTCCAGAGCTTTGGTGAAATTAGTTGATGCATTGTCCTTACTTACCTACATTTACTCAGTTTGTGGTAACTATTTAGACTCTCTCTATTTCGCTTCTCTACTGCTTTATTAAATATATAATAGCATATGCAGTGGTTTATTTAGCAGTATCTTAACTTTAGTAAAAAGTATTTTGGTTCTAGTGAGCTAATGAAAAAAAATGATAGATCTCACCTGCTCTATGAATCTTTAGCATTATATTCTAATAGTGATAATAATAGTTACATAAAGAGCTGTATTCTCAAAGTAATTTAGTACGTGTTCTCTCAATGACTAAATGAGAAAAAACAGGGTAGGAGTTCACTTCATTTAGTGAATGAGAAACATGGAAGTTAGAGGTATTAAGTTAGAGGTATTTCACATATACAAAGCTGCCTATAGATCTTCCAGAATTTTGAAGCACACAGAAGACTCAACAGCTTCTAGGGGTATAAACACAGAACCTGGGCATATCCTCAGACAGTCAGACCTAAAGAAGAACTCATTAACTTCTAGAAGTGGCTGCTAAGTATAATATTTTTGACCTTGGGATCTGAATAAATATGGGCCTATTCTGAATCTTTCTCCTCCGTGTAAAGTTCTGATGATCTTACTCTCTCTGTTTCAGTCTTTGTATGGTGTAGTTATGGTGGAAGTGTGCCATTATCACTCTACCCAAAATAATAATATGGATAGTATAGGCTAGAGGTCAAGAGCACAGACTCTAGTCCTCTGCTTGAAAGCAGAGGTCCTGCTTTCAGGTCCTGGCTCCACCACTAGAATTGTGACTTTCGGATCACTTACTCTCTCTCTCCTAACCTTAGCTTACTTACCTTTAAACTGAAGTAAGAGTTGTATGTGGGTAATAGGGTTATTGTAGAGTTGAAATATGGTAATCTACAGAAAGATGTTACTACAGGGTTTTGAATGTGGGAAACTGAATAACCTAGCCATTGTTAGAAAATGATCTAATGAGATCACTGAAGTCATCACAAGCTACTTGAGGTCTAAGTTATGCTTTAGTAGCTGTACCTGATAACTTGTCAGTGTTTGATAGGCTTGAAGAATGTTTGAGGAATTAAAATGTTTGTAGAATAAAGATATTAGGATTCAGTTTCCTCTGCTCAGTTCTTAACTATTGATTAGAGAAAATCCTGTCAGTTGAGATACAGAGGAACACCTGACTGCTTGGATTTTTAATGCTTACCACTTAAAGGGTGTGAAAGACACGAGAGAAGACAAAACAAACATTGCTATTGTGTTGGTCCTGATATCAAACTTGTAACTTCTAGCAAAAATCTTTCATTTTGGTTAATGTTTGACTTTCTCGTTTCCCGGAGGTTGCATTAACACAGGATTTCCAATGCTAATCTTTTAGTTACACAAGCTCAAGAATGAAACCAATTCCTCTTTTTAAAAAAAATTTCTGTTTAATACATGAGTGTTTGGTTTATAACCTGGGTACATAGGTGTGGTATATCGGACAGCAATGTTTCCTAGAACAGGTAAATAATATAGGCAAGTCTGTGAAGCCAAAGTCGCTGTTCAGCCTGCATTCAGTTCCCATTGCTGCTTTAAATGCAGTTAAAGGCAGATATTGCCTTACACATACTGTGTTCAAAAACTCCTATATATGGGCACCTGGGTGCCTCAGTCATAAAGCGTCTGCCTTGGGCTCAGGACATGATCTCAGGGTCCTGGGATCAATCTGCATCTGGTTCCAGGCTCAGCACGGGGTCTGCTTCTCCCTCTACCCACCACCCTGCTCCCCGAAGTTGTGCACGCACTCTGTCTCTCTCTGTCTCTCACACAAATAAATAAAATCTTTTTAAAAAAATTGTTACAGATATTCCTAATTCAATTTTATCTACTTTTGTCTTAAATAACTTTTAGAACTGTTAACAATTTGTAAGTGCTTGTGGTTTCAAAGATATAAAATTGTAGCCGTTTCAATAGCAATATTTTCAAAAGTACCAATTTCTGAAAATCAACTTTTTCTTCACTTATTAAAATATAATAAGATACTCAAAGAGACACGTTAAAAAATTTATCTTGTTCAGTGAGGCAATGTATTCATGAAGAAATTAAGAGCCATTGCTATGATAGGTTGCTTTCAAAAAATCTGAATAAATTATGCTTAATTTTTCTTTCTAATTTCGAGTTTGGCAACAGGATCTCCTGAAAGAGTCACCAATTTTACTTCTTTTAACAAATATACACTATTTATTTATTTATATATTTAAAGATTTTATTTATTTATTTGACACAGAGAGAGACAGTGAGAGCAAGAACACAAGCAGGGGGAGTGGGAGAGGGAGAAGCAGGTTTTCCGCTGAGCAGGGAGTCTGATGTGGGGCTCGATCCCAGAACCCTGGGGTTATGCCCTGAGTCGAAGGCAGATGCTTAATGACTGTGCCACCCTGGCTTCCCAAATATACAGAGTTTATAAGTAATATGACATCTTAGTAGGAACCTTCCATCTTTACCTGTCAGAGAGACTTATCCTCTGTTTTCTCCTGGGCCTGATGATGCAGTTACCATTGAGATGGAAGACATGCCCAGGCACCAGGCTCCCTGGAACCATGGAAAGTGCTATCAGAATTCAGAAGTGACAGTCCAATTGCTTACTTCTTACCTTTAAAATGTGTATGTTAATTTGATTGGAATGCAGTCAACAGAAACAACTTACTGATTCTGCCCTATGAATAGGATATCAAGAGAGTGATAGCTCTAAGAAAGTCATTATTTGTAAATAGAAAAAAAACATAATAGAAAACATAAATAATGTTCCTTTCCATGCTGTCCGAAATTCCTGTTTGGAAAGATAAATTAGCTTTCATGATCAAGACATTTAATAAATTAACAAACAGAGTAGCTAGGGCAACTGAGTTAAATGTTTAGAAATAATTCCATATGAAAAGAAGAGAGACTATATAATGTGACAGATTGTGTTATGGAATGAATATTTGTATCCCCTGTCTTCCCAAATCTGTATGCTGAATCCGTAAGGCCCAGTAATGATGGTATTTGGAGATGAGAGGTAAGCAGAGTGAGATGAGGTCGTGAAGGTGGGCTCCTTTTGATGGGATTAGTCACTTTCTGAGAAGAAAGGAGAGGTACCAAGTTAGCTGGTCCTTGATCTTGAACTTCCAGTTTCCAGAGCTGTAAAAAATAAATCTCTGTTGTTTGAGCCACCCAGTCTATAAGATTTTATTATGGAAACCCATGCTGAATAAGACAAATTGAAAAATGGGAATATATATCATGATAAAATTATTAAAACCTTTGCATTTAAGGAGTCTGATAATTCATAAGTCATATTCTTTCTCAGCTGTTATTTCTATTTCATATCTAGCCTTAGAGGGAACTTTTTTTTCCAGGTGTGTCTTAAAAATCCTGTATGACCTAAGTTTTCTGTATCATGATAAGATTTAACTCCATGTATTTCGGTAGTAATGGTGGCCTTTGATGTATCCTCAGGGAAAATCTTGTTCTTTTGTTTATATCTTGGATGATGGAATTGAGGTAAGCATCTTAAGAAGGGGGTTTTATTGCCTGCAATATACCCAGAATCACCAAAATTACCTGATTTTGTCTATTTTGTGCAAAAACATGGAGCTTAGTAGAAGACACCAAGTTACTTAACTTACTAGATTTTGAAAATGTCCATCTACCCTTATAAGGACTAAAGACCTGTGACTACTTGGAACAATAATTCAGTTACTTTTAATCTTGTAGTTTTTAAAATGAGAAATACTAGCTATTTGATGGTTCATGCTGTTATTAGCTTCAGTGGAAAAATAACACAGTATGTGGATCTGTGATTTGAGTCTGTAAATGTGTGTGTATGTGTGTGTGTGTGAGCATGTATGTGCTTATTTAGTGTGTGGATCAAGTGTAGGAGGGTATCAAGAGGAAAAAGGGGGCAGTTGTAACAAACGAATTGAGTATATTGCAGTTTTAAAAGAATAGCTCTTGGAAACAATCCAGATTGGTCCAGCTTCAAGTAGCCAAGGAAATAATATCTGTGAATTACCTGTATGCCAACATTCTTATATTATATTTCAATGGACTCAGCTTTTTCTCCTCAGTGTAATAGGAACTCTGTGTCTTTTTTTAGTTAGTGGCCTTTGATATTCTCAGATAAAAGGCATCCGTCTGAATTCTTTGATCATAGACGATAGCATGGCAGTAAACTCTCACTCATGGCAACTTTGAATAATGCTCCTATTTTTCAAATTCTTTTAAAATTATTTAATAATACAGTAATTTTTTTGGTGTAAAGGAAATTAAGCCAGAGTTTAATTGCATGCTCTGGATAAAACTGAGGAATTGAGAAATTGTTGGCCAGAAAAGAAAAACTCTGAATTCTAAAATCTAGCACCTTCTCAGTTTTTGACTATTCACTGTATTTATTTAATTGCAAAGAGTCCAATGGGAATAGCCTGTCTTTAGGAGAAATCGGAGTTCAAGGCTTAGTCTACTACCTACTAGTTGTATGCTCTGCACTAATTATTTAGCCTTTTGGGGGGTTATTTATTTATTTATTTGAGAGAGAATGCATGCACACACTGGGGGAGGGAGAGAAGCAGACCACCACCACCACCCCCGCTCTGCTGAGTGCAGCGCCCCTCACAGGACTCCAGGTGGGGCTTGATCTCAGGACCTTGAGGTGATGACCTGAATCAAAATAACCAACCGAGCCACTCAGGTGCCTCTAATTACTATACTTTCTGTGTTCTGAATCACATTTCTTAGTTCATCCTTTGTAAACAGAGAATAGCACTGACCTTTGGGGTTGTTGTGAGGAGTATGAATGACATGAATTATCTGGCACATTGCCTGACATGCAGAGACACTTGGTAAATGGTGGTTCTACTGAAGAGCTCTTACCCAATCTCAGCGACTCTGAGGTATATTTGGACGAGTCAGAGAAGATGGATTTCATGCTCTTAGGAGCTTTGAGGAGGAGCAGAGATGAAAACACAGAAAATACATATATGTAGGTGACAATATCCCAGTTTTAAATGTGAAAGAAAAACTTCCTAAATTTGAACTCTCCTAAATTTGGATTCATGATACTTAGATCTGGATGAGGTAAAATGTGAAGCACGGCTCAAAGGGATATGATTAGCATTAACATAATATTCTTTTATGAATTTAAGTTCAGAGCTTGTAAGCAAAATGCTTTTATATAGACTCACCACAGCCAGAATCTTCACATATTTTTTATAGTTTGTAGCAATGTGTGAACTTCAAAGAAGTAGCATATTATTGGTTTTTAAATATTTCATATTTTTTTCATTCATTTACATGGATATTTCTATCATTTGGACAAATGATAAATGTTTTCCAGTAACATTTATAGCTAAATGTTAAGAGAGATGCTTAACTAATTCAGTCATTTAGTTTCCTTAAGGTAGTTTTTTTTTTATAATACTATTTATACAGCAGTATTTTTCACAATATGTGTGTGTCACAATCTGTGAGGCATGAAAGCGATTTTTGTTTATCAATCCAGTCTTTTTTTAATTTAATGCAAAAGACTGGAATAAGAAAGAAAATACTAGGGTATATCATACAAAATAAGGGGAAGTATCTATAAAGCTTTTGCTCCCTTGTACATATGTATATTTGTAGTGGTTTATGATGTCAAATATATTTCTAACCTTGGTTTGTGATCAAAGGATTTTAAGAAAATACTGCCTACAGCACAAGACCTTTCACAGAATTCCCATTGTTCAGAGAGATGACATAGGGAACATTCTGAAAAAACTTTCTTTAAATATGGATAGTCAACCTCAGGGACTATCTAGAAGTTGATCAAAGTCTGCTAAATAGAATATTCATTTTTCTATTTAGTTGAGAAATAGTTACTGAGCATTTACATTTCTAGGATAGGGACAGAGTTGATAAACAGGTGGTGTATGCCCTTAATAATGTCATCATCTGCACAGTGAATTGCTTTATGGATACAAGTCACAAGGCAGTAACTACTGACACAGGTATTAAAGGACAAATAGGAGCTTACTGGGCACATAAGGGGTTGATGGAGAGGGCATTCCAAGCAAAGGAATAATGAGGTCGAAGGAGGAGAGAGATCTTGAGCTTGGTACGTCTAGAAAACTATTCAGGCTGTAGGCAGATGCCAGGAATGAGGTTGGAAAGTTTGGCTGGGGAAAGTCCCATACTCTAAGGATAAGTAGTTTAAACTTCATTATGTACAGATACTCCAAAGGGAAATTACTTGATTAAATATGGTGTGTGTGTTATTATGTGTATTCACTTGGGCATTGCTGGGAAGATAGTACTGGAGGGAGTGAGACTGAAGGCAGAAATCCAACTAAACTGACATGAGAATGGTCCAGATGAAGACCTGAATCAAGACAGACAGTGGCCCAGGTAGTGAGGGTCAAGAGGATGGGATTTAGTGGAATATTTAAAAGTTGGTGTCTGAAGAAGGAAGTGATGGGTAGAGAAACTTGGGATGGTTTTCAGCGTTCTGGTTTATGTGACTCGATAAGTGGTGCTGTTCCATCTGAGGTAGAATGTATGTATGGAAGATAATGAATTCATTTGTGTGAGAAGACAATGGATTCATTTTAAAGAAATCTTATGTGATACCCAAGTAGAGTTGGCTGCTGTGTATGTGTTTCTCTGGAGGTCAGCTGAGAGATCTGGTTTAGAGCTGCGGCTCAGGAATTATCAGTATATAGGCAGCAGCAAGATGATGAAATTGGGTAGATTACTAAGAGAAGGCTAGTAGAGGGGTATTGACAAAGCTGCGTATAATGCCTGCATTTAAGGAATCATCAAAAGAAAAGGCATAGAGAAGTTTGAGAAGTATGGCTAGAAAAGTAAGTATAAAAACTACTATAAACTGAACGCTTGTGTCCCACCAACCCCAAATTCATATGTTGAAACTTCCTGCATTGTGATGATGTTTGGAGGTGGAGCCTTGGGTAGAATTAGGTCACGGTCACGAGTGGGATTAGTGCTCTTACAAGAGAAGTCAGAAGGCACTCTTGCCCCCTTCTCCTATATAAGGAAACAGATGGCTGTCTTCATGAGCCAGGAAATGGCCCTTCACCAGACACCAAATCTGTTAGTGGCTTAAATCTGGAGGTGTCTTGAGCTTAGATTTCTTAGCATTCAGAACCAGGAAAAGTCTGTTCGTGTTCTTTGCAAGTCACCTAGTCTTGGTGTTCTGTTATAGCAGCCAGAACAGACCCAGACAAAAACCAACTAGGATGCCATTACTGGAATTTGAGGAGAGAAGAAAAAGAGTGTCCACTGGCTTTCACAGTTGGGAAACAACTAGTGCTCTCTGTCTATAGAAATGGAGTAGAGTCGCTGGGGACAAGGACATTCCTGTTACAGTGAACTGAGAGGGACTGGCGTGGAGGACGGGAACACATTCATGTAGACCAGGTCAGTTAGCTTGACTGAAGAGAAAAATGTCCAGCAGTAGGATGAGAGGATCACAGGGCCAAGGAGAGGCTTTTCCACCATCAAAGAGACTTAAGTGTTATAGCTACAATGGGAAGAAAACAAAAACAAAAACAAACAGTGGAAAAGGAGAAGCTAGGAGTAAAAGAGGCAGAGCAAATAGTTGATGAAGAACAATCCCAGTGAAATTAGGCACAGAAACATGGTAGACTAATCAGCTTTAGGCAGCAGGAAAGACCGAAGGCCAGAGGGAGCGAAATCCGTATGGGTGAGGAAGGAACGAGTCAGGAGACAGACAATGCGCTTGCCTGCTGGCTTTCTCTCTTCATTGATGAGGTAGAAATTGAATTATGTGCTGAGAGTGAAGACTTCCAGGAGGTCAAGAAAGCAGGAGACGGTATAGAACTGTCTGGATGGGGTGGCTGGGAAAGTGAAGTGAATAGAAGCAAGGTAAAAAAGTATAATGAGATCAGTATTGGGGCCAAGTCATGTCGTCAAAATGTCTTGCACAGCCCAGCTCCAAGGGTTACCCTGACTCCCCAGCTATGGCCTGTGGCATCCCTGATCATTAAGTATTAGCAAGGTGTTCGCCAGCCACCTTTCTGTACAAACATGGTTTCTACAGGCTGATATGTAAGTTTATTTCTAACGTACCTTTGCTTACCTGAATGCATTACGGAAGTTTGTCTTAAAGAGGTTGCCTTGATTTTTAAAAGGTGGGGGTGGTTAATGGTTGTGGGGCTTGCAGTTTGTGGACGTTAGGAGTGTTGACTGATTCGGATGATGCCAGCCTCAGAACCAACACTCAGTGAGTGATAGGTATTAATATCATTATCACGATTCATTCCAAAAGTCTGTCCTGTGTGTTGGGACCATGCTTACTTTTTCCTTTCTCATGTATTGGGTGGTTAGAGGACATCACTGCTTTCCTCACTTCCATTTCACAAACCAGCACCCCCTTGTATGTTGAAATCCAGTCTGGAGTGATGGTTATCCTAACTTTTTCCTCAAGTTCTCTGGGGTGAAATTTACAGCATGTCAAATTCAGCATTTTTTAATGCTTTGTTCCTAGGCCAATAAATGCTTACAAAGATATTCGAGTAGTTAAAACCTCTCATTTCAGGTATATTTTGCTTCTGTGCAGATTTTTTGGATCAGAGCCTTCTTGGCCAGATAATTTATAGTCAACTACAATAAATTCTGGGGGATTTTTTTGTGTGTGTTTTTTTTACCCCACTTTGGTTACCCTCTGAAATAATTGACATTTAATGCTTTTTCATATGAAATTCCATTGGTATGTTAATGTTAAGTATCATCGTACCACAAGTAGGCAACATCTTTGAGATTATTTTACTACTTTGTGTTATAACTGCATATTCAGCGTCCGTATCACCCATCCTCTAAATTCATTCATTCATTCAATAAATTTTCTGAGCTGGTCACTAAGCAATATGTTGGGATACAGTGGTGTCTCTGTTCTCAGGAAGCTGTATTCTAGTGGAGGAGACAAAAACTGAAACATAAGTTTAAAAAAATACATAATAGAGTTGTAACTAGTGCTCTGAAGAAGACTGAAGAAGGCTAAAGGATGAAGCACGTCCCCAGAAGGGAATGTGAGATGGAAAATTGGGAAAGGTCTTTCCGAGGAGATGACATGCCAGCAGATACAGAATGAAGTGCAGAAGAGAAGAGCACAGGTTAAGAAATGCTCCATGGGGAGGAATAGCAAGTGCAAACATCGTGAGGTGAGGGTCGGCCTGATGTCCTCAGGAAAGCAAGGCAGTGTGGTTGAAGTCAAGTAAGTGCCTGGCAAGAAGGGAAGCTGAGGTAAAAGGAGGAGCTGGGAGCCTGAACAGTTAGAACCTTGGCTTTTAAGCAATGCAGGTAGGATGCCACAGGGTTTTGAGCAGAGCAATATTTTGTTGCTCTTCTGTCATCTTGAGATTCTATTATTTCTGTCCCCATTATATTGTAGCTTCTTTTCTGGATCATGAGAACTAATCAAAATTTCTGAGTATTCCATGAAAACGTTTTACTAGAGAATGATGCCTCATAGGTAATTTAAGTTCAAATCTCTAAATCTACCCACCTTTATTTACTTCAAGCAGATAGAATGCCAAAAATGGATAACATTGTTTCCTTTAAATTTAATCATATGTTTTAAAGAAACATGTGTCTCCAGATAGAGACATAGCCAGACCCATAACCCCAGTGCTGTGTACACTTAAACCGAAATACTTTAGGAACTGCAAGCTATCTGTGTGAAGATGTTGGCATCATTTCCTTTGTCCAGAATGCAGTGTTGATGCTTCTCACAGATTCATTTGACTTTTATTGAAAATGACTTTAAAGAAAAAGGCAACTTGAATTTTTTCCTTCCCAAATTAGAGTGCAATTATAGCACATTTTTTCACATTATTTGGACTCTCATATTAATGCGTCCTATCCAGAGAAGATTACACTGGAAAGGGTAAGAAGAGAGATAAAGAAAGTGTCCTCGGTGTCTAGTAGTGTGTGGTTAATGTTCTAAGCACCACTGAGGAGAGTCAGCCAGCACATCCCTGTCTTTAATGTGACCAGGTGTCTGCTTGGGGCATATATTTGTCTGCTGAGATTGACGTCTTGAAAGGGTAATATTTTGCAAAATGAAACTATCATTAAGTCATCAGTGCTGAATTCTGCCTTCAGAATTCAGTGTGGATATCTGCTAAAATCAAAGTTAATTTGAAAAGTAAACTGCAAAGAGAAATATAGCACGAGTTCTACTTCGTTGAAAACAAATGAACATTTTTTTAAGTCAGCAAACTGAGATAAAATGAGGTTTGGATATTTATTAACTACCTTTTTAAAAACTGCTGTGCAAATAAAGAAATAGGTTAGGATGGGGAATTCTGGCCAAAAACTATGTTAGTAAAATATGAAAATACTATGCAAAATTCATTGGAAAATTAATAAAAGAGACATAATTTGTGGAAAAAACCTAGAATCATATAGTAATGTCACATTGCTAGAAGGCTTAAAAATATCATAAAAAGAAATGAAATTTTAAAGACTTTAAAGAATTAATTATATTGTTTCATATATATTAGTTATCTTTCCCAGTAGTAAGAGTTGTTGAAACAAACTTAACATCAAAACTAGCAGAAAACATGGGGCACCTGGGTGGCCCAGTGGGCTAAGGCCTCTGCTTTGGGCTTAGGTCATGATCCCAGGGTCCTGGGATTGAGCTCTCTGCTCCACTCCCTCACTCCCTTTCTCTCTGCCTACTTGTGATCTCTGTCTGTCAAATAAATAAATAAAATCTTTAAAAAAAAAAAAAAAAAACTAGCAGAAAACAGAATGAAGTGTCTCAAAGTCTTTTAGTTGCTCAATAATTACAGGGCCAAAGCAAACAAACAAAAAACCAAAAATCTGCTTTGGGTAGGGAATCTATTCTATTTCTGTGCAAAAACACCAGGACTGTATTGAGATTCAACTCTTTCTTGGTTTATGTCTAAAGCACTACTTATATTTGTCATAATCTTTGTAGGGATTAAGCACAATATGACTGAGCACCCATGATGAACAGATGCTGTAGGTACTGGTTACTGTAGAGAATGCAGAAAGGATGTCTTTGTCCTCTAATTGCCTAATCAAATTTGGAATGTGTGAACACTGCTGTATTAGGAATTAGGAGTCTTGGGCCTGACCCCGTCACTAACTAGTTAAACCTCCTTTAACAGGCCATCTAAATCTAAGACTGACTTTCCACTTTCACAGAATACTTTGACCGTGAAACGCTTTCTTTAAAAATGTTTTTCATATGTCAGATATTCATATCATTTCATATCATTCATATCACTTCATTTCATTTCAATTTTCCTGTCATATTATTTACAATACGTGTTTATGTATTTAGCCTTATATATATGTAAGCTTTTACACAGGTAACCTTATAACCAGGTATAAAGTTGAGTATGTAACATCATATGTAACTATATAAAAGTATGTATTTATTGCAAATATAGAAGGATTAGTAGAAAGACAAATCTAATAAGATTTCAGACAAAGTGATATGCCTTTGTTGTAGCCATAGCTACATTTACATACACTTACTATGTCAGATAGAGTGAGTGGTGACTAAAAATGTCACACAATAAGCCAGTGAGTAGATGTCTTCTCTCTGTTTAGTTTGTTGAGGTACAGTGAGTTGTCCCATATGATGCATTCGATGGCGGTAAAGCCAAGATTTGAATCAAGTCAGATAAACACAGGCACTCACACCCCCCCAACCACAACACCAAACACCCCTCAAAGGGATTGACTGGAGATGAGCCCGGAGAGGTGGGATGGAACCAGACAGTCATAAGAGGAAGGGGTAGAGTGGTGTCATGAGAGGAAATATAGATTTTTTTTCTTTTCCGGCAAAAGACAGCCTTTGATTATTTCTGCCCAGAGAAGTGTCATGGTAAAAGCAAGGTTTTAAGATTACTATGGCCTCAAATTAACAGAAGTAGAAATACAATTGCTGATTTATTAATAACCTGTTTTACATAACACAGAATAATGAAGACAGAGTCCTTGCTGGTTTGAGTTTTTTGGTTTGTTTTGTTTTGTGGGAGGTTATTTATTTATTTTATTTACTTGTTTTTTTTTTTTTGTGGACTGTGAGTTATAATGGGCTTTCCAAATTTATACACGCCTACTCCCAGCCCATGGAGAGTAGTAAATTGCACTTGTTCTCATGACACATTTAGATTAGAAGAAGTAGAAAGAAGGGAGCAGGTCTACATCGACTAATTAAAACTAATGTGGGATGATGAGCTTTCGAAAAGAATAAGATCGGCAACAAGGAAAAGAAAAAATAGCACAGAGGCAGGCACCTAACCCAGGGACGGTGGTGACTCAGCCCTTCCAGAGGGTTTCAGCCTTCCCCTGCTCAGAAGGCCTAGCCTTTGTTTCGGTTGGGTGGGAAAGGGCGTGTGGCGGTGAGGTGGTCCACAGAGAGCTGTGGAAATGACAGGACTCCCAAAGTCCTATGTGGAAGAGCACAGACATATCCCTGTGCCTTCTCACACTGGCTGGGCACGAGGCTTGCCAACTGCATGCCCTTCCTCAGCCACTGAGGCAACCAGCTTTCCAACTCCTTATTGAATGTGTTCTTAGAGTTGCATTTCAAGGCATGATTTCAGTCAGATCACCCGTCCCTCCCTCCATCTTGCCTTTTAATTGCTTTATGATGAAATGATCTTAGGATCAAAAAGTAATTTAGCAGTCCTCTATTCTAGACAATGGCAGAAAATCCCCCTACTGAAAATCCCCCCTGACTCCCAGTAGGGGGATTTTCTACAGACTTTACTCCATTAAGCAGGTATTTATTGAGCCTCTCTTTTATGTAAATACAGGGGTACCTATTAAAATAGACATTTCCTTACAATTGACAAAAAGCAGTATCTTATTTCACCAATTCTAAAATGCAGTCTTTTCATATTGTACCTTCTCTGAAATTTGCATGGGTCTCAGAATCACTGTTGGTCAAGCAACAGGCATGATATAGCTATCATTTCCTGCTTGGGCATGAGCTCATTTATAGCCGCTTATTTTGTCTTTGACTTATGTGCAGTGCCAGAACTGCATGAGTTAAGTTTAATTGCTGTTTACGATGTCTTCAAAAATATTTCGCATTGAAACTAAATGTTATTGTGTAGAGAGGCAGAGAAATGTGGTGGTGAGGTACACACCCACATTTAATATAGAGAAGAAAATATTCATTAATTGGACAACTGTCTATAATTACCTATTTTCACACAAAGCAAAAACCATATGCTTTACATGAACTGAGAAATGATGATTTCCATAAGCCCATGAAGCCCCATCACATTTTCCTACCAGCATAAAAGCAGAGGATTGCCTATCATACCCCAGACAAGGAAGTTCAGCACCAAAATCCTGGTTATGATACTGCAGCATTCTTTTAGTTTTTTAAAGATTTTATGTATTTACTTGACACAGAGACAGAGAGAGAGAGAAAGAGAGGGGGAGCACAGAGGCAGAGGGAGATGCAGGCAGAGGGAGAGGGAGAAGCTGGATGTCGGGCTCCATCTCAGGATCCTGGGATCATGACCCAAGCCAAAGGCAGATGCTTAACCCATTGAGCCACCCAGGCGCTCCGGGAGAGCAGTCCTTCAAAATACACTGCATCTTGAGTACTTTGGGTAGCACCGATGATGATACCTTGTGAAAAAACAAATGATTCTGATATGAGAAAGGATTCTTGTAAGTCAAACTCAATGAGAGGAAGGTTTAGAAATGTATTATTCAATATTTCTCTTATAAAGTATAAAATAAGCATTTTAAGTGGTATGAAAACTTTTCATTATTTGCTTATTTTAGCGATACATGAAATACTAGTGTATCTTATGACCAGTAGGGTCTGAAGGTCATTGAAATACAGCAGTGACAGTCACAATGCTTTTTAATCCTTAGCCATGCAAGGTGAAATACTATTATTTTAGTTTTATTGAGAGAACAGAGATGAGTAGTTCAGGATCTTAGGAAACTCATAGCTGGTTAGTGTTAGCTGCTGCTTGAAGCAGGAGTCAAACTGCCCAAAATAAGTTTCCCAAGTGAAGAGAATCCTCAGTCAAAAATAAGAAAATGAAGAAAAGGCACAGAGATATAATGGAATTACAATAGCGACTTGGTGCCTCATACTTGACATAAATATTTCTTGTGTAGGTAAGCTCATTATGCTGCCATACGAGCCATTCCTTTCTGCTTGTTGTTAGCTATGCATCTTTTTTTTTTTTTTAAATACTGGACAAATAGGCTCCCTTTTAACTTTCACTCATTTGCCTTTATTCTGTCTTCCCAAAAAACAGAAAATAAGCCTAATGTTTCATCCATAAAAGCCTCTTAAATACTTAAGAGCAGTTAGTTACTATGTTGCCATCTTTTTTTTTTTTTTTTTCCTGGACTGAGTAGCCCCTCTTTTTCTTCTAAACCATGTTTTCAAGGTCTAAAATAATGTTTGTTGTATTCCTTTAGAGCATTCTAGTCTGTTGCTGTGTGCTTAACAATAAGGAGTTCAGAATGAGCTGCTGCATTTGGAGTTTCACCACAGACATGGCACACAGGGAATCTGTAGCCAACTAAAACTTCCAGGACCCTTTCAAGGTCATGGTCATGGACCCAGGCACCTCACATTTGCTTTTTTATTTTTTATTATTTTCTTTATTTATTTGTCAGAGAGAGAGAGAGAGAGCGAGAGAGAGAGCGAGAGCGAGAACAAACAGGGAGTAGCAGGCAGAGGGAGAAGCAAGGAATCCAGTGCAGGACTCGACCCCAGTACACTGGGATTGTGACCTGAGCCACCCAGGTGCCCTACATTTGCTTCATTACGAAAGTTTTTCATGTCATCTCTCAGGGCATATATCTTAACTCTTACTGGGAAAGGACAACCTGAAGAGTTTGTAGCCCAGACAACCGCAGGTGGAGGGTGTTTCACTATGAAGACTTGAGCCCTGGGGGTGGGGAGGCCTGTTCACATGGTAGAGATAAGGTGGCTGACCTGAATAGTCCTGGACTCCTGAGTAGCTTGGGCCTGTGTTTGAATTTCAGCTTTGCTACCTACCAGCTTGGGTGAGTTGCTTAAACTTTCTTAAATCCCCGTCCAGAAAATGATGATATATAATGGTTATTTCAGTATTAATTGATCTCAAGTATTTAAAATGGTTAGAAACACTGCTTGTCATATTTTAAGAACTTAAAATGTATGTGTGTGTGTGTGTGTGTGTGTCCATCAGTCAGTCAAATTCTAATAATTGAGTGATAAATCTAGTATATTAGTTTCCTAGGGCAGCCATAACAAAGTTCCACTAACTGACCCGCTTAAAACAACAGAAACTTATTGTCTCACAGTTCTGGAGGCTAGAAGTCTGAAATCAGGATGTTGGCAAGGCCGTGTTTGTTCTGAAACCTCTAGGGGATATCCTTCCCCGCCTCTTCCAGCTTGTGGTAGCCCCAGGTCTGCCTTTGCTTGTAGCAGCAAGACTCTGATCTCTGCCTCTGTCTCTACATGGCCTTGTGTCTCTAGGTCTAAATTTTTCTCTTACGAGGACACCAGTCAGATGGGATCAGGGCCCATCCTCATGGAGTATGATCTCATGTTAATCTGATTGCATCTGCAGAGAGACCCTAGTTCCAAATAATTTATATTCATAGGTACCAGGGGTTAGGACTTCAGCATCTTTTTGGGGGACACAATTCAACTCCTAATACCTAGTAACAGGGAAGTTCAAGGTGGAGGAACTGGATATCTAGAAGCAAGCAGATGTCATCATTAGGGACCTGGGGAAGATCTGAGAACAGGTGGTGGGTTGAGACTGAGCCAATGAATAGGCATAAGGGGTTTCTGAAAATAAGTAGTATAGCCCAAAGCAAGCCCCTGGGCTAAAAAGTAAGGGAGAACAAGATTTCAGGCCCCTGTGGGGACAAATCTGGACCCAAATTGTAGAGGACCTACAATAATGAACACCTAGGTTACTAAGATCTAAGTTATAAACCCAAAATTGGTGCTGTGGATTCTGTTCACTTTTGGAACTGCCTCTCCTCAAACATGGAATCAATAGCCTCTTGGCAAGCCTGAAGTATGCATACAGTTTTAACAACCTTCATGGAAGCAGCACTGTAAATTTTGATTCCATGGCCAATTTCCCACTGAGCGTGTCTGGGTGGCTCAGTGGGTTAAGTCTCTGCCTTTGGCTCAGGTCACGATCCCAGAGTCCTGGGATCGAGCCCCATATCGGGCTCTCTGCTTGGCAGGTCTCTGCTTCCTCCTCTCTCTCTGCCTGCCTCTCTGCCTACTTGTGATCTCTGTCTGTCAAATAAATAAGTAAAATCTTTAAAAAAAAAAAAAAAGGCGTTTGAAGGCTCCTACAGAAGAGAATGTGGTTATTTTCTGAGTGGAACACTTAACTAAGAATTTGCTCTGTATGTCTTCTCTTGAGAGCTTGAGTCGTGGGTAAGCAGGATTTTGTTGGGTCTGTGAAGTTTTTAAAGATACTATGAAGAAAAGGTGCATCATACATAGAGGCTTATTGTGATAATCCACGTGTTTGTACCATCGGTATTTCCAGAGTAACCAGTCTTGATTTCCACGTAAAAGATTCTGACGGAAAGTAGGAAGCAATATGGCTGAAGTATGAAGAAACTCATCTCTTCTGTGTTTTAGTCAAAAAGTCTTTTGTAAATACCATATTAATGACAACTGCGGAAAGAGAAATATGGAAAGTGTGCTTAACGTAGGCTTTTCTAATCCTTACAGGAATTGGAATCAACGAAGATTAGATCATCCCCTAAGTGGGTTTTTATATAGTTGTTTCGTTTCCAGTTTTCCATCCCTTTCCAACACTTGATCTTTGTATGAAAACTGCTGCCATCTTCAGAGACATGAGTCATGGTACTTAAAATGTTTTCACCATATTTTAGACATCACAGGATACAGTAGGAGAAGAGTTGAATCTTGGCATCCACAATTTTTTACATTCTAAGACTTGACCTTTCACAGTGGTTCATTACATGTTTAATTTAGCTCATGCATTAGGCTAGCGGGTCCTTCAGTGTCTGATTACATTTTGCCTTTTTTTCTTTTTTTAAGTACTGTGTGTCTTTTCACCTGTATATCTGTGTGTATGTATGTGTATTTTCCTATAATAAAGAAAAAAGACCATAAAAAGAGCCAGTTCCATTGGCAGTGAGAAGGGGTGAGGCGATGACTATAACCAGAAGGAAAGGCTTTAGATAAACTGAAGAGTGGAATTTCATCTTCTTCAGGGATTTGGGTCTGTAATTGAAGTGATTCCATCATGCATTCTGTGCAGACACTACGTAAAGTGAATATTAAACTGTTTCAGTGAGTTGTCCAGTTCTTGCCATGTTGCTCAAATAAGGACTTAAAACTCTAGCAAAGGCTACTGAAGTGATCTTTAAGGTAAACAGAAGTACAAGAATTCCAACCATTTTTTTTTTTTAAAGACAAACCCCTTTTTGTGTTTGCCTAGAATATTTCTCCTATCCCCATTCCTTTTATATGACAGATGTTACCTGTTCCCATGAGGAAGTCTAGGTGGGCACACGACTCAGGACTGGCCCGCTGGCGTGCACTGTTCCGTGGACATAGGTTCTGAATCATGAGTGAGCAGGGAAATGCAGGGGAGAAGTTATTCCATGGCTAGTTGGGCTGGAATTGGTGAATCTACCTCTTAACCCAGCGTGCTGGCAGGATGTGATTTGGAGGATACTTGGAATAAGTCTAACTGGTAGGAGAAAATAAGACCAGTGTGCAGAGAAGCTGATATGAAAAGGAAAGTTAGGTTTTGTGTAAGCCCAGATCAATTTGTGCCTGAAACCAGTGCTCATGCTTAACCACATTTCGTGGAATAATATGCTTAATAACATTTTCGGGTTATAGGATTTTCAGAGATCTTGGGAACAGATCTTTTATGTGGTTTAAGGTTCTATGTTATCTTATTTTTCCTCACCTGCATGCAAACAAGCATTTACACTTCATTGTTATGTTTGAGGCTTTGGTGGATTTTGAATCTCTGCTTCAGGACACACTGGAACTCTTCGCTTCATTTTAAATACATTGTATTCACAAGCAGTGGAAAGCATTGTGTGTATAGTGGAAAGCAGCAGACTCTAGTAATTCAGAAACCTGTCCATGTTAAGTTACTTCAATAATGAATATCAGTTACAGGACTTTATAAGTGATGGGATTTAAAAGTGTTGTAATAAAAATGTGCTGCTCGACACAAAAATTCTAATTTCTGTATAACCTCTTTATGTGTATTTTATCTTTTAAATATTCTGCGGCTGTTTTGTTCTGATTCAGTCACGTTGTGTGAAAAGAGGTGAATAAAAGCAATGTCACCTTTCTTGTGGTTTGCATCTATAGGTTTAACATTGGGATTATCACCCTTTACCTACCATTACATAAAAGGAGGCAAAATATTAGTGTAAGATATACAAAACTCTTTATCCAGTGATATTTTTACTTTGAAATATTACTGTAATCACTTACTAAGGGGAGGTGGGCAGCTCCAATCAAGTGGAGCTGACAAGAGCTGTGGTATTCTGGAGATAGGAAACTTACCTCGTGTTGAGTTACTGACTTGTGCCAGTTACTACATTATCAGATTTAATCTGCACAACCGCTGTGTATGATAGCTGCTACTGCCCTGATTCTACGCATTAGGCACTTGAGACTTAGAGAAGTAGAGTGACTTACCAGGGCTAAGATAGTCTTTCTCTTGCCCAAATCAAATTCTTTTCTTGGCTCCTCTTTGGATGAAATTCCTATTTCCTAACTTGGATGAAAACATCCGTGTTCTCTGGCCAGTGGTAATCTTACAGCTTCATCTCTTTTCATGACCTCCCTAGACTCCAAATTCACAGATATGCTTTCACTTCATAAATTAATGCCACACATTGTTCTTCTGAGCAGTATTTCCTGCCCGTCGCCCAATCATTCTGTCACTAACTGCTCTTAGTTATTCAGATTTCAGCTTAAGCACCATATCGTCTGGGAAACTTTACCAAATTTACCATGCCCATTGCATTGTTCATTCATTCATTCATTCATTCATTTGTTCAGTGACTATTTATTGAGGATTCCCTAAGTGCCAAGCAGTATTCTGGCCTTTGGGATTACAACAGTGAACAAAGAAGAAGAAAAAAAAATCTCTGCCTTTAGAGCTTCTACCCTGGTAATTTTACTTAGTTCATTGTCTTTCTTACATGCTACTTCTAGAGAGCATTAGTTTTGTCTAAGTTCTGTTATGTTCTTAGGGTCTAACACCCTATCATTCTTAAGGTCTAACCCAACACTCTTGGGAATGTTGTAGACATTTACTATTTACAGAATCGGGGCATACATGAGTGGCTTCATTTATTATATACTTTTGAACGGTCATAGAGAAGTATGAAAATAGTAGGCCCCTTAGATCTTTTCACATTGCCACCATTATAGTATCAGACCTCCTTGTCTTGTGACTTAATTATTGTAATGAACCTCTAATTGAAAACCACCTGGCTCTCAATTCTTCCACACCATTGCATTTTCCTCAAGAGCTTCCAGATTTATCTTCTTACATTACTGGGATTGTTTCCCTTCTCAGAACATCACATGCAAGAATTCAAGGCCCTTCACAATCTAATCTAACTTATCTCCTCTGTTTCACGTATACCCTCTGATCAAAACATTTTTTTTTTTTCCTATTTGCAATCTATTTATCCTGGTTCATTTGCCCTTTCTTATCTAGGGTTCCCTTCCTCTTATCCTCAATTGATTACAAATTTTTATAAATGCTACAGGTCACCTCCCTTTGGTTAAATCTTCTTTGATAATGTCAACCAACCTTCATTTCCAGATTTCTGATTTTCTGTTAAGCCTTCTATTTCAGTAATAATTGTAAACAAATTTTAAGCAGCAGACTCTAAGCACTTCACCCCCCACCCCCAACAGAACGCCCACCCATACACACCAAGAAATCTTCCATGGGAAACTTCAAGTATGAAACATGATAGAAGTAGACCCTATTGTTGTAATGGGCCCTAACACTCCTCATGCACCCTTTTGGCTCTGAAGAACACATTTGCAGCCAATAGATGACCTTAGTCACACTGGTCTTTGCTTGCTCTTATTATTAGCGAAAGAAAGCTCCAAAGTGGTCAGGATGACTTAGCACTACAGAGAGGAAAATTACTTATTCATGAAACAGAAGGAAAGGATCATACTTGCCATAATGGCCACAGCACACATTGCAAACCCTATGTGTTTGACTTCTTCCTTCTTCCCAGGTAGTATCTGTAGAACAAATAGAGTACAGTTGATTTCATCTTATCTCTAGTGATTTTATCTCGTCTCTAGTTCTGAGACATTTGAAAAGTTAAGGAGACTCTTGATTGGATCCCTCTGCACTGGGTTTTAGCCAGCTACATTTCCCAAGTCTAGAAGCCAGAGAGTGAAGATCATGGTCAAAGGTCAGTGTTTTCTTAGTGATGAAAGGTCAGATCCTTAGCCCTTTTGCTCTTGGAAGCCTCATCTGGTCCTTATTTGTATCTCTAAGTCTTACATCCCAAGTACGCTCTGTCTTTCTTAAGGGAATTGATTGTTTTTATATTCCTTTACTATAAAAGTACATCTTATTCTTGAATTATTTCATATTTATATGAACTCGTCTTCCCATCATTGAAAGTCACTCTTTTTTCATTTTCCATAACACCTATCACATGGGAGTTATTTTGTAACTATCTGCTAATTAAGACTAAAGAAAAAAATATCCTAGTTTATAGTTAGCTATTTATTTGGGATTTTGGACAATTTGTCCCTCTAACATGTGAACTCTATTGTAAAGTATCAAAACATCACAGGAGAAATCCAGTGTCCTTTTGAAAAATGTAGTTCAATTTGTAACAGGACTAACAACAAAGAGACACAATATTTTAAAATCAGCCTCATGTGTATTAAGAACACTTGAAAGTCACATTTAAAATATCTTAAATGAATATAGATGGTGGAAAGAGTTCTGGAGATTTAATAAAGCAGATTTATAATGAAATGTAACTTAAATTATGTGATTTTATAAAATAAACTTTTCCTTAGTAAAATCAGTTTAGTAATTCACCAAACACATTATGAAATTTTTTTGTTTTTCAATTTCTTTATATTTTGTCAAGGCAAAGGAAAAGAGTTGATTGACAAACCTGATTGATCCTTTTAACATTTCAAATATATAAGAAGCATTCATCATTTTTAATCAAATGAAAAATAAACTGAATTTGAAAATGATTATTAATGAATCACAGTATAAGATGAGTTGTTGGCAGTGGTTTTGTTTTCCAAACACCTGCATTAGTTTGCCATGATTCCTTAGTTTATATGCCTTATACAACATGTTAGAGAAACATGATTTTTGCATAATTTAATAGATATTTGTCAAATGGTGAAGAGACATAAGACGTGATTCATGCTCAAATTGGTGACAAGCACATATATAAAAGTACAAAATATACAGAGATGTGGATGCTTGACCTAGGTCAGTTTAGCACTGTGACCCCAATTTGTATTCATTAAGATAAACAAAATTGATGATTTTATCACTGTGGAATATAATCAGCTCCACAAGAGGAATATTCAATTGAATGGAGATTAGTTCTGACATTGAAATATGAGATTAATTATTTAAATTTGAAAATTCTAAATTGATACCTCCTTTGGATAAACAACACACTCTGATGCTTTCTTAATGTAATTTGAAATTTCAAAATAAAAACATTAAAAAGTATATGTAAAGTAATTTTAACTTGACATTTATTTTTAGAGAAACTATATATCCTTCTGCCTCTGTTAGGAAGTTTGACAGATGGCAAAGAGGCAATGAAATGATTCACTTATATAAATGTTTATGGGAGAACTAACTCATAAACCCATATTTCTTGACCATGAGAGAGTGCTCTGAGTTTCAAAATGGAGAGGCAATACTTGGATGCCAGGAAGCCAACACTTTTCAATACCATTTTGGATGCATCTGCTTTCTCAAGTACATGCTTAAGTTCTTGAGACCAAATTCCAAGACTTTCATTTCTTTATTGTCCCAATATATTCTAGAATAAATAAGAAACCCTCAGTCTTGGGGGGGGGGTCCTTATTCATCCTTTTAATACAGTTTATTTAGCAAATATTATACCTTTCAATGGTTTGCTTAGTTTTTCAGGTATTTCTTAAAGATTTTTAAAAATGTTTTATTTGAGAGAGAGAGAGCGAGCGAGCATGTGCATGGTGGGGGCGGTGAGTAGAAAGAGAGAGAGAGAGAAGCAGGCTTCCTTGGCAGGGAGCCTGACATTGGTGCTTGATCCCAGGACTCTGGGATCATGACCTGAGCTAGAATCAGGGAAGACACTTAACCAGCTGAGCCATGCAGGTGCCCCTATTGTTTCACATATTTAACCAAATAAATTCTGGTATATCTGAATGAAAGACAAGATGGGGGATTGACAGATTAAGGAAAACTAGTTAGAATTAAAAAAATAAGCTCATTGCCTTGTCAGAATTATTTACCAGAGAATACTTTTTCTTAGCTAAATTTCAGATGAATGTGTTCTAGCATGTCTGAGCTATTCATCTATTTTTAATAATTGGTCAATTAAAAATTAAAAATTCCATTTCCAAATATACCTCATATGACAAGTAAGCTTACATATTTTTACTAAAGAAATTTAATCCTTCTTCCTATTAAGTCATTTAAGTATTATCTTTTAGGAATAGCACTTACTAGCTTTGTTCCCTTACGAGTAGGCATAAATAGAACTGCCCACTTGAAATTCAGTGCTAGATAAAAAGTCCTTTACCGATAAACCCACTGGCTATAATTGCCAATTTAATGATGAATATGGGGACTTTAGAATTAAATATCACTAGCTTGCTTTCCTTGAGAAAGAAACCCTAAGCCCAGCAGGAGAAGAGAAATCATAAAGATCAGAGCAGAAATCAATGAAATAGAAACCAAAAAAACAATAGAACAAATCAACGAAACTAGGAGCTGGTTCTTTGAAAGAATTAATAAAATTGATAAACCCCTGGCCCGACTTATCAAAAAGAAAAGAGAAAGGACCCAAATAAATAAAATCATGAATGAAAGAGGAGAGATCACAACTAACACCAAAGAAATACAAACTATTATAAGAACATACTATGAGCAACTCTACGGCAATAAATTTGACAATCTGGAAGAAATGGATGCATTCCTAGAAACATATAAACTACCACAACTGAACCAGGAAGAAATAGAAAGCCTGAACAGACCCATAACCAGTAAGGAGATTGAAACAGTCATTAAAAATCTCCAAACAAACAAAAGCCCAGGGCCAGACGGCTTCCCGGGGGAATTCTACCAAACATTTAAAGAAGAACTAATTCCTATTCTCCTGAAACTGTTCCAAAAAATAGAAATGGAAGGAAAACTTCCAAACTCATTTTATGAGGCCAGCATCACCTTGATCCCAAAACCAGACAAGGATCCCACCAAAAAAGAGTTTTTAAAATATTAAAAACAAAATAATCTTTTAAATTGTCCAAACTTGGGGCACCTGGGTGGCTCAGTGGGTTAAAGCCTCTGCCTTTGGCTCAGGTCATGGTCCCAGGGTCCTGGGATCAAGCCCTGCATCGGGCTATCTGCTCAGCGGGGAGCCTGCTTTCCCCCTTCCTCTCTGTCTGCCTCTCTGCCTACTTGTGATCTCTGTCTGTCAAATAAATAAATAAAATCTTTTAAAAAAAAATAAATAAATTGTTCAAACTTGAGGAGTATTGTAATAATAATAAGAAATGACTCATTTATTCACCACCTAGAAGATTTTTCTTAATTGATTTTTCCAGAATTCTAAGAAGAGTTGTTTTGTTTTATTTTGTTTTTGATCCATTTGGTGCAATACCTTATATTCCTTCTATTTACTATGTCACTTCCAGCTTAATTTAAAACATTGCTACTATTACACAGCCATAAAACAGAGTAGTCTTGTAAATGAGCTTTGCTACAAAGGAAAATGAGGCTAACTAGAAACTCACCATGGTGCTGTTACCCCCTGAAAGATTGGTAATATCACTGAAGCCATCTGGCGATATTTCCACTCTTGGGAAATGGCAATTGTGGAGCAAGAGACCAAGTCTCTTTGACTTCAGCCTCAGTAGCTTTCAATATATGATAGCATAGATTTGGATAAAAAGTGGGAAAAAATGAACAATTTTTGGTATATTTTATTTATGGCTAGGTTGAATATAGTTACTTCGATCATCTAGCTAAATCTGGCAAAACATTCATGATATTTCTTAGGCAGACGCCATCTGGAATAGCTACCATGACTATTTCGTGTTGTGTTTGTACAGTCCATGGACCACAGCCTCCTAAGCTTTTTTTCTCCCTTATATTATTTTATATAATTAAAGAAAACCTATCAAGTAAGGTCTCGTGTGAAACCTCCTACAGATGAGGCATCTGAGACCTCCTAGAAAGATTAAGTAGCTTGTCCTAGTCAGACGGGGTGTCGTGTTTTTACAAAGCAAAATGGTGAAAGCATAAGGAAAAGTAGTAAAAAAAAAAAAAGAGTAGAGTGTGAATGTATATGGAAAGGGGAGGTTGGAAAAGCAAATTGGAAAAATCTACATATTCAATAAGTAGTAAAGCTGATTTGGGGAGAAGGAAGACGATAATAATTAACTAAGAAAGCCGTAGTTCATCAACTGCAGTCCATCAAAAGAAATACACATACAAACCAAAAAACTAACAAGAAGCATTTACACAACCAGGCAGTCTAGCTTCGCAGTCTGTGTACTCAACCATTGCACTCTACTGCCTCTTCTCAAGGATGAAATACCATATCTGAAAGAGTACTGTTTTAACTATTTGTAACCAAATAGTTAAAACAACAACAACAACAACAAAACAAAACAAAGCAAGCCTCCAGAAATAAACAGATGGGAACACTACTAAGGCATAGATCTGTAATCCCCAGATCTGGTTATAGTAATGAAAGCCCATGTTTCAGGCCTGGAGGGCATTCACTATGTTCTGAAATCTGGTATCAGTATTTCGAAAAGTGAAGAGAACAATCATTCATTTACTAATAGTATATCTAAGTATGTAAATCATCAGATTTATTTATATTTGACTGAAGTCACATCAACGAATAGTGTTCATCCAGTACTCTTGATTGCCAATGACAATCAAGGGCTTGGTGAACTACATAATATAAATAAATCCACATATCACATAACCAACCAATAGTTTCCACGTCTGGCCAAACTTAGGCACATGAACAGAGTGATGACCAAATTTAATTAAATAATCCAGTAAGTATTGTACATACTTATAATTGTTATTAGTCATTAGTATCACAATCATGACCATGACTTATATAATAATAATTATGCATTTTATTATAAGCTGGATTGATGCTGAGGTGGAAAAATAGTGATAACAGCTAAAACAAATACATTCTTATTTAATAAATTAAATTCTTCCAATAAACAAAATCTTCCAAAGCATTCAACTCAGGAAGGAAAAAAAAAATCGAACAATAATTTTGATGGCGAGAACACTTATTTTTAGGACAAAAAAATAAGCATAAATTTCAA
Source organism: Mustela nigripes (assembly GCF_022355385.1). Lineage (NCBI taxonomy): Eukaryota > Metazoa > Chordata > Mammalia > Carnivora > Mustelidae > Mustela > Mustela nigripes. The sequence goes on along the minus strand of NC_081557.1, from coordinate 164,229,412 downwards.
TAATTTATTTTGGAATACACTGTATACATATATTATGGTGTTGTACCCATAGTACAACCAAACGTATTGTTTGGTTCTTCTATAACATAGTTTAAAAATGTAGACTATTCTAGTTTTTTCCCATCAGATTATCATTATCAACTGAGATTTGGGGATTTAGGGATTTAGTACTGTGCTGTTACTATTAGAATCCATAATATATTTTCCTTTTTTTTTTTCAGTTGTCCTATTATATTTCTCATTGTCACTGGTGAACAGGGAGTTTATTTATCTTCATAGAACAGCATCATAAATATAAAGTGTTTGAAATCATTGCTACTAATCTGCAGTGGTGCTGTCATTGTTCTGTAATTTCATAGCTTTTTTTTTCTTTTAAAATTATTGAAATTTCATGGGGTGCCTGGGTAGCTCAGACAGATAAGTGTCTGCCTTAGGCTCAGGTCATGATCTCAAGGTCCTGGGATCAAGCCCCATGTTGGTTGAGCTCCCTGCTCAGCAGGGAGCCTGCTTCTCCCTCTGCCTCTGCCTATTCCCTCTGCTTGTTCTCTCTCAAATAAATAAATAAAATTTAAAAAAAATAAAATTGTTGAAATTTCAGTATTTAGCAAATATTGATTTGGAGATTTTTCATTACTGTTTTATACTAACAAAACCAGAGTGCCCTGGTTGAGAATTCATATTTTGTATTTTATAAAATGCCCAAGGCTTGTTAAACATTTGACATATAATATTTGTGATACGGAAAATATCAATTATATTGAAGTACACATCTTTAGTGGATTAGACCCCTTTAGTTTTTCTTGGTTAGTTTATTTTACAGTTGCAGATTTTTAGAAGTAAGTGAATGCCATAATAAAACTCACTTTTATCTCACTAATTGCCAGATTTCCGAAGTTTAACATTCTGCTAATAAACTACACGTACTCATGCCAGCTGATTTGTACTGGAACTTACCATTCAGAAGGTTTGCCTAAAGCTGGATTATCAGCAGGAGGAAGCAAATATGTACTAGTGCTATCACTGTCTTTAACCTAGAGCACAATCTCTACACATAAGACCTTTCTCTGCAGAATTGTAAATTTTGGAAAAGAATAAGTTGTAGCTGACAGAAGATTCAAGAATCAAGCCAATAAATTTAAAAGATTAATCCCCTCATGCTGAGAATTCAACATGTTAGTTCTTTAACATTAGAGATGTTATTGGGGCGCCTGGGTGGCTCAGTGGGTTAAGCTTCTGCCTTCAGCTCAGGTCATGATCCGAGGGTCCTGGGATCGAGCCCCTCATCAGGTTGTCTGCTCAGCAGGAAGCCTTCCTCCCCCTCACTCTCTGCCTGCCTCTCTGCCTACTTGTGATCTCTGTCTGTCAAATTAAAAAAAAAAAAAATCTTAAAAAAAATCATATTGGCAAACATATATAGAAGTTAACAGTATTTAAAAAAAAACATTAGAGATGTTATTGTCTTGGGAGAATGTGGCTATTACAGAAAAAATAGTGGGTTGAAGTCAATGAAGCAAAAAAGGACAGTGGCAATCTAATGGTGAAAATTGCTGGGCGATTCAGTAACATCTTTTCTTAAAGAAAAATTACAAACTGTTAGTTCAGTATGAACTGAGAAAACTTGTATATTCTACTTCATGCAGATCTTCCAAGATGATAAAAGCCAGCATTTTGGAGAAATTAAAAGGTCTTTATAGAAAAATAGCAACTCAAAAATCCAAAGCACTTGACTTCTAAATCATGGTATCGATGCAATTTAGAAGTGCTGGTCCATTAAATATCTATTTTTCCCCTGTAATTTATCGTTTGAAGTTTTGTTTTGTTTTATTTTGTTTGATCTGTTTGTCTGTCTTTAACAACTCACTCCTCTGTTCACAAACCTTCTAATTTGTTAAGCTTTCTTTAACCTCGAATGCTATGATGTTATGGAAGTTTTGCTTAGTGTCAGTAGGAAATTGACCTAATGATGTTTTTGATTTTTTCGTGTGTGTAAACAAGAAAACAGGACCAAATGTGTGAGTGTTAGCACTAATTCAAAACTATTTAAAGTAGTTTTACATGAAAGTATATGTTTTATAGTATATTTGTTAGTATGACTCCTATTCAGGATGATAGTTTTTGTCAAAGTCCTTTTCAGACTATCAACTGTATAGCGGTTACACTGGGCCCTCATCCTTCTATATTCAGTACTGTCTACTGTTTACATTTTTTAATGTCGTAATGTAATTGCCAATGTGAACTTGGAAACAATGGAGTTCTTTGAAAAATAATTAAATTATAATATGGCCATACTTATTTGCTGATTCACTAAATTAATTATGATGTGCATACCTAATTGTATGATTAATATGCTTGTGGTTCTTGTATGAACACTTATCCCTTCTAAATAGAGTTACCAGCGTGTCTCTAGTCGGCAGATGCAAGGCAGGGGCTTGGTCATGATTGTGATTATCTTTCCAGCTTGTCCTTCCTCTGCCTGAGATTATTTTCTCAAGAGCCTGTTTATCCTCCATATGCTGGCCATTATCTTTTCTCCTTACCAGTGTGCTAGTTTTAGGGACTCTCAGACTTGTGCTGTGACTGACTCATTGTCCAGTTTGTAGATTACAAGAACATACTCAGCTGACTACAAAGAGTCCTTTGTTACTGCCTCAGCTGTTTATTCCTTTTTCACTTTAGCACTACTTTGCTGTAAAATACAGTGAGCAAAGTCTTGAACTTGTTTAATGACTCCCTAACTGCTTCGCTGACCACTAATCTCCAAATAATTCCTCCTTTGTGGTGGGTGGTTTTTCACATGTACATACACACATGCATAACACACACAGACACACATTTATATTTATGTTTGTGTGTACTTGAACCTCCCTCTGAGCCTGTGATTCTAAAGCTTAATAACTAGGTATCCAATGATATTAGAAATAAAAGCTATTCCTTTCCTTAAGAAATAAAGACATATCCTTTCTGTATGGTTTTTTTTTCAGTTTCCCACTTCAAAATTCCATACTCTCCTTCTGGAGATTTAGATCAGAAGTTGGTACCACTCATGTGTGAGAATCATTTCCAATAAAGTTTTATGCGTGGTGGACTGAGAATCATTGTGGGCAGGGAAGCAATATTAAAAGGCAGTTACTTAAAAGTAATTGTTCATTTAGGCATTACTTAGCGTGTGATTGTTTTCAGCATAATTTGTGTATTTCCTGATAGCAGAAGAGAAAAAAGTAATGAATATGGTAGCACGACAGGATGTTGGTCACTCTTGTACATTTTGTTGTACTGAGAATATTAGAATAACCACATTCAAACTCACTTAGTTACCCCACTTAGGGAAAGAACCAAGAAAATAATGACACCTTCTCACCAAATAGACTGAACTGCTTAGTATACCTGAGAGGTATAAAAACTAATGGAGTTCTTCCTTCTCCAGTATAAAAACAAAAGTAGGACCACAGCTCATAAGGAAAATAACCATCAGGTTGTGGCACATCAGGTTACTCATGAATATGGGTATCAATGGTCCAGAAAAAAAAAAAAATCCTTATGTTTTATTTCATTATCTTTGATATCTTCATCTTATTAATGCCATAACTCTCTACATTTCTGATGGAAATATGTAAAATTCTCCTAATAATCTATTGAAGACATAATATATATTTTGGGGGAAATGTTTAGCCAAGTGTATGGATATTTTCATAGAAAGTGGGAATGCTTTTATTAACAGTATTATGTTTCTTTTGGTTTTGGAGCCTTTTCAATCTGACAGGTCTTTTGGTGCTGGCCCTTAGTTGAGTAATCCATCCACAATGTTCAGTTGGGGATGAGAAGCAAAATAATGAGAGCTAGGGAAATGTGGGGAGCAGGTCTATGTTGATGAAGAAAGAGCTTGCCTTGAAGGTTTAATAGAATTGTCAAAGCCTTGTTGTTTGGAAGTGCTGTTAAAACTAAATGATTTTGAAGATGAAAGGACCTAGTCTGGTTGAGAATTGGAGACTGAGCAAACAAAAAGACAGCTTGCCTCATTTGCTTGCATTGTATACTGCTCAGATAGGCCCAAGAGGATGGAAGGTGGGAGCCACAGCAACAGAGAGAGGAAAAGCTAGACAATTCCTGATAGTGTTAAGTACTGTGAAGAAAGCAAATTCATGGGATGAGGAACGATTTAGGAGAGAGGCAACTCCTTTAAAAAGAGTGCTCAAGAAAGAACCCTCTGACCTGTGACTGGTTGGTGAAAAGGCATCAGCCTGTGGAAATCCAAGGGAGAAAGAAACTTGGATTATTTAAGACATGAAGACCCACATCTAGAGAACAAGAGGAGGAGAAGGGGAAGGAGATGGAGGTGGACTAAAATGGTTTTATCTTAAATTGATTGCAGCACAGAATGGGTTAATATGACATGCTTTTAGCCTTCTATTTGTTGATATATTCATTCCATGAACCTCTTAGTGTTCAGGAAACAACCCATCATGTTCATCATTTAAACATAAAGTTATTTTAAAATATTAAATACATATACATAGGTAAAACATATAAAATAGCAAAGCTATTATAAACGATGGTTGGCAGCAAAAGCTTTGAATTATGCAAATCTGAATTTAAATCCTGGATCATCCATAGAGAAGAGTGATCTTGCTTAGCCCCATAACCTGTCTTAGCTACACCATTTCCTCATCTGTATAATGAAGAATATATATAAATATATACTTAAGGCTTTGGAAGTAGTAAAGGAAATGATAAGTACTGAATAAGGGGTTTCTAAAAAGAGAGGCTACGTCATTCTCTCAAGAATTTTGGTTTTAAAAGAGAAGGTGAGAAAGTTAGGAAATACTATTTCCCAATGATTTTGGTACTTTACAAGCTTTGATTTTTTTTTTTAATTTAAAAAATGACGATTTAATTTTAAAATGATTTTTTTGTCATTTTAACATCTGATATTAAAGTACATCTTATAAAATGTTCTTTTATAATTTAAATTAAATTGGAGCGTTTTTTTTTTGGTGGTGCATAAACTAATGATGTGTTTTATGATTGATGGCATTTTAGGGTCAATGAAATACAGTTTTTATGATACATATTAACTTTCTTTTTCTCCAGGAGGTAATAAAATGTAGTACTTATTTATTCAGACCTCAGTTATATAGAGATAATTCCAAATTTCTGAACCTCTCTTTGCCTTATCTCTTCTCTACAAAGGGAAAATTCATCCCATGACCTTGTTGGTATTAAATCAGAAGTGGTGCATAAATTTCTAAGGATGGGGTGTGGTGATTCATTATTGAAAGCACAGCAATACTATTCATTATTATTATTATATTTACTTTCACAGTTAATCTGTGAATTGGTAGATTTGGATCCTAGAGCCAGGTCTGCCATTAATTAACATTGAAATCTCTGTCTCCCTTATTCTATTTTGCAAAAGAATGTTTCAGCTAAGATGAGCTATACCTTCCTTCTGCCTCTAAGATTTTGTAATTTTTTAATCTAATTGAAAATCATAATGTGACCATAAAATGAATTTTCTTTGTTTCTTTCAGTTTGTGGGGACATCCACGGACAATTCTTTGACTTGATGAAGCTTTTTGAAGTGGGGGGATCTCCTGCCAACACTCGCTACCTCTTCTTAGGGGACTATGTTGACAGAGGGTACTTCAGTATCGAAGTAAGTCTGTATCATTTCTTAGCTATTTGGGAATGAATCAACAATATCTTGGCAAACCACAAGTGGTAAATGTTATTGTCTTAAGGAAATTCCTAGTCTATAATAGTACCCTCAGTTATTGGGATATTATGTATTCTATATTCGGTTGATTCCCATATGCTTTTTAGCATAGAGATGCCAAGGAAATGGCTATTATTAAGACTTTGCCTTTTATACCTTTTCTATATTTGCAACTTCGCAAAAATTGCATCGTATTTTACATTAGATAATACTTTTTCCTATTGAGAGAACTAAACTAAGTTTATTAAATAAGCAGGAATGTGTTTGTATGATTATGCCTTATAATTGTGAGGCAATAACTTACCTTTGTAATTTGATAACCATGTGCATGTGTGTCTATGTCTGTGTCTGTGTTTTTGTGTGTGAGTATGTGTGAGTATACTCACAGCTGCTATATTTTGTCTTTTTTGGCATCTGTCATCTAACAAGGGTAATTTGTCAAACTTGTTAATTAAAACAAAACAGATAATTTTTGAGTAGCAGTTCTTCCTCAACCTCCCACCTGCACCTGCTTCAAGTAAGTAGAAATTTCATTCAAAATAAAGGTGAAGACCTCACTTTATTCACTTCTTTGTTTTTCCCGGTGCTTACCATGGTATCTTAAACATAGAAAGGGTTCATTAGATATTTATTGAAAGAAATGATTTGATGGGATGCCTGGGTGGTTCAGTTGGTTGGGTGTCTGACTCTAGATTTCAGCTCGGGCCATGATCTCAGGGTTCTGGGATGAAAGCCTGCATCAGGCTCTGTATAGGGAGCTTGCTTGAGGATTCTCTTTCTCCCTCTGCTCACCCTCCACTTCCCACTTTTGCACATGCATGGGCTGTCTGTGTTTTTCTCTCTTTAATAAATAAATAAATCTTAAAAAAAAAAAAGAAGAAATGATTTGAAATAAGAATGATTGTTAAAGAAGCAGAGCTCATGCTATAGTACCTGACATTTTTATATGCACTCTCAGGAAAAAAGAAAAAAAGCATTTAAAAGGATAAAAAATATTCTTTTTTAAATTATTTATTTATTTTTAAAAATTCTTTTCAGTGTTCTAGAATTCATTGTTTATGTACCACATCCAGTGCTCCATGCAATATGTGCCCTCCATATATTCTTAATTAAGAGAGAAATCAACTTTATAAAAGTCTCACACCAACATCATATATTCATAATAATCATGTAAAAAGGGGACTAGGTTTTTAAATTTTCATAATATGTTATTTACTATAGGAATATTTGAGGTTGAAGAACATACCACTCTTAAACAGCTTTTGTTTTTAAAGCTATCATACCAATTTTATATTTTTGGTTGTTCAATTTACCTTCAGTAATTGAGTCTATATATAGAGAGAGAGACTCTATAGTCATTGGCTATATATATTAAAATATATTTAATATTTTCACCAAATATTAAGCCTTTGTGTATTTGAGAACCATATACTTCTTATTTATTCATGATGATGAGGGCAGGATGGATGGTTTTAGTATATAAAAACAAAAGGAGCAAGTAAATTTTTGATATATCTTCCATTTGGTAAACACGTACTGTATTAGTAAACACATGAAATGTGTATGCACTATGATCAGAACTATGGAGAATTTGAAGAGATGTGTAGCCTTGCTCTCTAGAAAACTAAATCTATGTTGGAAAATATGACTATAAAAAGTTATATAGAATCAAAAGCCTAGACTAAGTGGTCATCCAGGATTCAATGATTTAAATTATTAAAACCTTGTGATAAAAGAAGTATGGAAAATGATTGCCATTGCAATATAGTAAAGCGGAACAATTCTGAGAGCAAACATGATTGAGGAAGACTAAATCAAAGGAGGGAGACTAGCTAGGAAGGAAATTGAAATAAGAAAAGTACAGGGGAAAACATTAGTAAACTCCACAGATGTCATTCATGTGCTAACTCGACCAACTTAGTAGGGAAGGGCGATTGAATACAAATTTTCTAATACCTTTATATCACATTAGGACTGGTATCTGCCAGGAGAAAATAACGACCTGAGAAATGGTGGTTGGAACAAGATAAAAGTTTATTTGTCTCTCTAGTAGAAGCTCACAGATGGGACTGCCCACGTGTCCCAGAATAGTGCTAGGGCCCAGGTTCTTTCTGCCTTGTTGCTCTGATAGGCATGGGATGCACGGGCTCATTCCAAAGACTGCCTTGTGACCCAAGACAGCTACACCAACTTCAGCCATCATGTCCCATGTTGCATTCAGCTAGAAGGAAAAGGAAAAAGAGAAGGACATGTCTTCTCATTTATGCATATTTCTTAGAAGTGGTACCATTACTTTGGCTTGCATCCCATAGACCAGAACTTGTTGCTATGGCCAGAGGTGATTTTCAATATGTAGCCAGGTTTGTAAAAGACTGCAATAAGTAGAAAACAGAAATGGGCGTAAAATGTTTCTACTACTTCTCTTAAGTTACAACTGTGTGGAATCTGCGTAAATACCTTCAAAAATTATTTGAGCGACTCTTAAATACATCTTATTCATTTAACATGCAAAGTACTCCTGTGTAAGGTTCTGAGAGTGAACGAAATAGATATTCTACTTTCCTTGAAGCTCACCTTCTTAGGGAAAGCCGAAGATTACCTGTTGGGAGTGATTATCTTTATTGGCCAAACGATGGAGTGCTATGTTAGAAAAAATTTTTAATAGCATATTTGCAATTTTGAACTACTTAATTGCCATCTTCTCAATCTAATCAAAGAAATAACACCGTTCCCTAGTAATTTACTAGTAAAGAGGAACCACTAAATCATGTGTTCCTTGAGGAACAGTTGACACATTTGGACTCCATCTTTGTCTCGCCAGCTCCTTCTTTGGATAATATTATTTCTTAATCTGGTTCATGTTTATTTACCTTTGAAATTTTACTCTGAGAGTTGAGGCTTCTGAAGCTCTGGCCTCAAATTACTTGAAGTTTCCTAAACTCTCCCTAATTAGGAGCTTTTTAGAGCTCTGTTTCCTTAAATTAAAGAACTTGAGAAGCAATAATCACTAACTTATTCTTCAGCAGATTTCTTTTGAGTCTACAATTTATTTAGATACTTGAACTATAGAATTTGCAATTTTTTAAAAAGATTTTATTTATTTGTTTATTTGACAGGAGAGATCACAAGCAGGCAGAGAGGCAGTCAGAGAGTTGGGGGGGGCAGGCTCCCTGCTGAGCAGGGAGCCCCATGCGGGGCTAGATCCCATGACCCTGGGATCATGACCCGAGCCGAAGGCAGAAGCTTTAACCCACTGAGCCACCCAGGCACCCCAAAATTTGCAATTTTGTGTGTCGTGGGCACCTTTTGGAATTCAAAGGATCAGAGATTGAACCCCGATGCTGGTGACATAGCAAATGTATCAGGACATTTGGAAGTTCTGAGATGCATATACCAGAGTTCCCATCTTCACAAACAGCTCTTTAATTAAACTGTAAGTGTCTGGGAGTACAGCTCCAGGGACTCGCCACATGTATACAGAAATAACAAAAATGTGAAGTCCTCCTCTATGAAAAGGATCCATTTTGATTAGACTGTGACCTTTGAGGGGCTTTGGTATGGCTCAGTGATATCATCATGTTTAAAATAGAACAGATGTTTCAAAAAAATATATTTACTGAGAATACTTTGGGGCTCTTAATGGTGGATTAAGGAAGCTTACATTGTTTGCATGCTGAAATGCTCTTGTTGGGCTGGGATACATGAGCTCCTTTATTCCTCACAGTTCTGCAAGGAACGTGCAAATGTCTTCGTTCCGTGCGGGTGAAAACCAGAGCTCAGAGAGAGTTGCATGCATAGTAAATGACAGCGCGGGCTTGGAAGTCTGTGCTTTTCCCACTCCACCCCACGCCTTGGCCACATTCACGAGGTGAGCCACCAAAAAATGCACACATCAGTGTTGCAGAAGCTGATCCACACTTTTATATCCACTCACGCACATGCAAACAGGCACATGTGGCCCTCTCCTGCACCTCTTCAATCTGAAGGTCCAGCATGGAATACAGCATATTCTGTTTGAGTAAGACACTCTCAGTTTACAAGAGTTCCTAAAATCAGAGCTCCCTTTTCCGGCGTGGACTATCCTAACAGCTTTCAAAAGGTTCTTGATTCCTCAATAATTTAGTGCTGCCCTGCAGGTATTCTTTGGCTCTCCTCTGGGCAAAGAGGAGCCACTTATGTTTAATTTTACCAAATCAGCTTTGACGAGTAGGTTCATACAATCTCTGCCGGGTAGTGTTTCCAAGCAGTAGGTAATATGCTGTGGGCAGGACACGGAGTTCATTTCTACACCCCTCCCCACCCCTTCCCACCACCTTCTCTCTCTGCCAAGATTAGAAATCACTCCCCACAACATTAGCCTAGCTAAAACAAGCGGGCTTTTGAGTAGTGATGGAAGAGGTAATTTTGTTTGGAGTAATAATTTGTCTCACACCAAAAACCATCCTCTTTCTGATGATGGCATTATGCTACCTAATCTCTTTGATCAAGCATACGTGTCTGTAGAGGTCCGCATCTGAGTGAGCTCCTCCGAGAATGCAGAGAAAAACAGAACTGCAGACGAGGCACGCCTCGCCGTTTCCTTCTGTTTGCTTGCTCGCATGCTTTTCTTAGCCAATCTGTGCGGCTCCACGCCGCAGGGCTGTGAGCTTAGCAGCGAGCCCCCACTCCTGTGCTACTTACATAAAGGTCTCAGCCCAAGCCTCAAACTCAGTTAAGCAGGAAGAGTTGTTGTGTTTATTCGCTGTGAACTCAGAGACGAAATGAACCACGGCAAGTCAGGCAGCATCCTGTGCTTCTGCATGAGAATAACAGGCAGACAGTGCAGCAAGCCATGTTAGGTGACAGAGTGATGCCACAGACACGAGGAAGGAATTGTCTGCTGTCTCCCCGCTGCCGATGGTCTCTGTTACTGCAGGACTAGAGGCTCTGCTGCCTGTCGGCATACTTGTCAGACCAGGCAGGGAATGTCTGAGAGGAGCCGCATTTGACATTTCGGGAGTTTGGATCTTTTCCCAGCCAGTGTACATCCCTCACTTAATTGTCCCATGACTGAGAGGCGTCCCTTTTGATTGGAACATATCACAGCGTGGAGAATTATTTTGGAAGGCTGCTTGATGTATATCTGAAGCTGTCTATTTGCTTTTTAACTTCCTCTTTTGCCTCTTTCTTTACTCCCCTATACAAGTTTCCAAGAATACTCATAATCAAAAGGCATAAATTACAAAAATAAATCATTGCAAGACTCTTACCAGTGAACCAATTAAACTAATGAAGAAGACGGTATCCTTGGCAAAACTATATCCTTAGTGCTGCTTCATTGGGGAAGATTGATAGATTAAATAGGAGAAAACCATGTCTGTGACAGAAATTAATAAAAATATAGAGGGTGCTCAGTTGTTCATACTTTAAAACTAATTGTAAGTCGTAACTGTTAAATTATTTCAAGTAGTCCTGGAAAGACCGTCAAGGTCTGGTTGAAAGTCATTTGCACAAGGAATTTACATCTAGCCGTGCAAAAAGGCCAACGTAACTGGCCTCTCTGTTTCCACCTTAACCAATTAATTCAGTGAACATTTTGTTCACATTAGCCATCTCCTACCACATAGAAGAAAATAACCAATTATTTTAACTAATTTGTGTTTCCGTGCATAGTGATTGTGATACTTTTTTTTAGAAGAAACTTTCCTTTTTTTAAAAATAAAGTCCAATTATGATTTCGCTTCAGATCGACAGGTCCCCAGAATATTAGAACTTTAGATGGCAGAACAGTTGCCCGCAAGACAGTGTTGTACTTGGCGGCTCTTGCCCACCAGATGTTGAGGGTGAAGGCTGGCCCGGCTCCACTCTCCAATCCACTCTTGCCCTTTCATTTACCAGGCCACTTCTTCCATATTGGCTGCATTTGTGGTTTTAGTCAGCGCTTGGGAAGATATTTTGTTCTTGCCACAGGGGAGAAGGAAATAAAATGTGAAAACAGGATTCTTATTTTGAGGGTATGCTGAGCCAAGAATTTGGAAATTAAGTTATGTTTTCTTTCTCCTTTTCTTTTTCCTCCTCTTCTTTTCTCTTTTCTTGCTTTCCTTCAGTCCTTCCTACCTCCGGTGTTCCTGTCTTCCTTCTCATTTACAGGAAAAAGGAACTAATATTTCTTAAACTCCCATATACTAGGTGCTTTATATCCGCTAAATAACAAGGATATTAAATGTGCCGTGAATCATTAAAAAGGTAAATAAGTATGAAAAGCATATCATAAAATATTTCTGTATCACTCTTTGAGATTTCAGTTAGGAAAACGCTACAGAAATTAAAACTAAAGGCGATAAAGCCATGTGCTAATGTCAAAACCGGATCTTTAACAGACGGCAAGGAGAAAATATGGGTCCTAAAAAGCGACTCCTGTAGCACTTAACAGGGGTTAGAAAATCGTGTTTTAGATTTTAGTTGGAGAGATAATAGCTTTGCTTAAGATTCTTGCAGACAAAGCCAATGCGAAGAGTTCAGAATTGTGGTTGGAATTTTAGAAATGTAATAAACATTTCCAAAAGGATATTGATTGGGAAGGGCCACAAGGGAGCCTTCTAGGTGCTGAAATGTGAGTGGATTTGGTTAGTCATTTCATGAGAATATACACATATACAGACTCATTGACTGGCGTATTGAAAATATGTGCTCTTCTTCCTATATAAATTAGACTTTAATAAAAACAACAGCAAGGAAAACTTTTTTAAAAGCAGCTACAGTATGGCCAAAACATATACTCTTTCTCAATATAAAAACAGAATATATTAGATGTGGCAATTTTAGTAAATACATATAATTTTTTAAAAGATTTTATTTATCTATTTGATAGAGATCACAAGTAGAGAGGCAGGCAGAGAGAGAGGAGGAAGCAGGCTCCCTGCTGAGCAGAGAGCCCATGCTGAGCTCCATCCCAGGACCTTGAAACCATGACCTGAGCCAAAGGCCAGCCTTTAACCCATTAAGCCACCCAGGTGCCCCATAAATATAATTTTTAAAAGACTTTACATTCTCATCTTATTCCAAACTAGACATCCGAAGTTAACAACCAATATGGAAGTGTGTATGTGTATTTCTTTAGTATTAAGGTACAACTTTGTAAAGTTTAAATTGGGAATAGTTTTCTCGTTGACTGTAATAATTGTTTACAAATATCTTCTCTGAAGTGCGAGACAAGTTTGAGTAACACTCCTTTTGTGAAAGCATGTCAGTGTACCCTGAAAACCAGATGTGTAACAGTCAGAGACTCATCAAGCCACCATACTACCCACTGGGATAAGAGGGAATGTGTACCATGGATGACGGATCATAATGCCTTAAGGATCATTTGTGTAGACCATTTGGTCAACTGTTCAGAAATAGTAATATTATTTGTCATGTGAACTTTAGCTAATAAGTATAACCAGAAAATGATAATTAGAAAATTAATTGAAGTAACAAATATATATGTGTGTGTGTGTCTGTGTATACAAAATTTGATGTCAACCCATTATTTGTTTACTCCAATTATAATTACATAGTTGGAAACAATATCTTACTTGAAAAATAAGTAATACATACTTGCCTTGATAATTAGTATTTTTCCCCAGGACGTGGACTGTATATTCAAACATAATTATTTCCACTCATTTAATAAATTGGTATATAAGCTGACAGAGGTGATTAGTCTTCACACGTATCACAACAAATGAATCGCTAGTAGCTTTTCTTGGTGGACATTATGCAGCATATTTACTTTATGTTGGAAAGCTCTTTATAAAAATGTAAATGTTTTAAATGATTTTTGGTTTCAGATTTTAGTAACCAGAATCAGGCTTCTCTCAATATTTTTGTGGTCCTCTTATCTTCTTATCCTCACTTTTAGAAGATAAACTTAATGAGGAAAAAAGGGCATACTTGTTTTCAAAGAGTGGTTTTCTCTTTCCTGTGGGCTCTTGACGAATGCCAGTGAAGGATAATGAAATTGATGGTAGTACTCCAGTATCCTGCTTATCTTAATTCACACTCCAGGATGACTGTGTCAGAGGAGGCTTATTCCAAACCTGGTGAATTCAAAGGGGACCTTCATTTTTACACAAACTGTAATACCCAAGTAATTAATTTGAGAGTTTTAAGGTATATGAAATTCTTCCTGTAGTTACTTGCAGAATGTGTAGTGAGATCTCTGGCCTTCAGTTTAATTATATTTGGATGTAAACCAAGCCAAACAGTGGGTGTAGAGGTTACTTAAAAAATAAAATCTTTAAAAAAAAAAAAAGAAAAGAAAAAAGAAAAGAAAAGGAATCAGTCAGCCTGAGGCTGGTGGTATTGTTTACTTCCAAATTTTGTCTTGCGTTTCCTTCCCAATTTTCCTGTTTCTTTCTTTCCTTCTTTCTTTCTTTCTTTCTTTCTTTCTTTCTTTCTTTCTTTCTTTCTTTCTTTCTTTCTTTCTTTTTTACAATTATTTATTTATTTGACAGAGAGAAAGATCACAAGTAGGCAGAGAGGCAGGCAGAGAGAGAGGAGGAAGCAGGCTCCCTGCCGAGCAGAGAATCTGATGTGGGCCTTAATCCCAGGACCCTGAGACCATGACCTAAGCTGAAGGCAGAGGCTTAACCCACTGAGCCACCCAGGCGCCCTCTCCTGTTTCTGTTATCTTTTTTTAAAATTTGTTTTATAAAGAAAGGTGTCTTTATTCATTAATTGCTAATCACGTTTCTTCTCATGCTTGTACACCAGTATATTTTGAGTATATCTTTATTCAGACTTCTTCCAATAGACCCTGTACAGTCCATTGTTTTCTTGTGGTACATAGAAAATCAGTTTATGCATATAAACCTTGGCTTTGTACTAATATTTTCTGTTTAATTTTTAATATCCTCCTTAATAAGGTCTAGCCTTTTGGAAACTTTTGGTCATAGGCACACATTAGTTTATGTCTTCCTCATGTGTGGGCAATGGGACCCTTAAATATAATGGGAAAATGTTTATTTTTATGTTATTATTATTTTTTTCAGTGTGTGCTGTATTTGTGGGCCTTGAAAATTCTTTACCCCAAAACACTGTTTTTACTTCGTGGAAATCATGAATGTAGACATCTAACAGAGTATTTCACATTTAAACAAGAATGTAAGTATACTTCGAGCTTCTTCCTTTAATGCCGTATGTGCTAGTCATTTTAATTCATACCAAGAGCACATGATGATATCCATTGCCTAAAACTCAAAAACTTAAAAAATGATACCATTTTGTTCTGTCATTCCATATTTCTTTCTAAGCATGGACAATGAAGAGAATTCAGAATTTCTTTTTAAGTTATAAATTTTCTATATAGTGATCTGAAAGTTCAAATTAATTTTTGATGTAATTTGTCCTAAGAACCAATGATTAACTTAGTTTCTAAAAATAGCCAGAATACTACTATTCAGGGGAATAATTTTACCCTTTCATCTCAAATCACTCAAGAAAAACAGATGGAGGGCAAATTCAACTGTACTTCTTTTGGACTCAATAGATTTACTAGCCTCTAGTGGATTTTACAAAATTAGAGATGACGTCTTCTTTCAGACATAAATACTAGAAGTGAGGAGTACTTCATGTATATTCATTTTCCTCTTCTCTTAATTTTCCCTGTTGTTGAGTGAAACAAATTTCTCTCTGTCATTTAGCCCTCTATTCAGTGGAGCACAGAGACTTTTCTCAGAATATTAGCTATAAGTCAGTAAGGGAAAAGCAACGTGCAGTGATATGGAAACAACTTTAGAAAATTTCTTGCCATCTCCTTTTCTATAAGATCACTTAGGAAAATTAGCCAGCTTTACGTGCTCTGTTGGTCTCCTAGTTGTTTGTATATATAATTTTTGAGATACAGCTGCAGATCAATAGCAAGGATATATACGAAAGTTCTCGTCTCTGCCATATAAAAAGTTACTAAAAACTGTAAAATAGGGATGAACAACAAGAATGTAAAACAGTACATCTAAGGATTAATAATGCAGGTATAACCCGCCTTTTGAAATTATGTCTTATGTCACTTTGCTTTTATGAAAACCTACATTAGTACCTGTTATTGCTAACCAAAAGAAATCCAAAGAGAATTTTGCTTTTAGAAAGAAAGGTGAAAAACAAAAATAGTGAGGGGTCAGTGTTACACGTGCAGCAAGCACTTCTGGAGACAGCGCTCAGGCCTGAGCAATGGGTCGGTCACCATGCCCCTTCCCTGGGAACCTTTCTGTGCACCTCACCATCTAGCCACCAGGGCTTTGAACTGGGTCCGTGAGCATCTGTGTTCTACCTTCATTTATTTTGTGCATCCATTACAAGTAGAATAAATGAAACAAGATGGGATCGGGAGGGAGACAAACCATAAGTGACTCTTAATCTCACAAAACAAACTGAGGGTTGCTGGGGGGAGGGGGTTGGGAGAAGGGGGGTGGGGTTATGGACATTGGGGAGGGTATGTGCTTTGGTGAGTGCTGTGAAGTGTGTAAACCTGGCGATTCACAGACCTGTACCCCTGGGGCTAATAATACATTATATGTTTATAAAAAATAAAAATTAAAAATAAAATAAAATAAAAATAAAATGCAAAAAAAACCAAAAACAAAAACAAAAAAACAAGTAGTGTCTTAGGATATCAGAAAAGCCTAAGAGGTTATTTTTTTGGATCTGAGAATGCCCCCCAGTTTTTCCGTATCAGTGAGTGATAATTGCTTCGGCTTACAGATGGCTTCGTAGGAACACTGCACTTCCAGATAGTGGCTGAAACCTGTACTCTCCCTCTTCGAAGCGTGCAACTTATTTGATCATGCTTTGCAACTTGGCAATGTGTAGTTCTATGCTAGTGGTTTGATGCTGGGAAGGAAATGTTAAAAAAAAAACGAAAACTGTTTCATGGAAATTATCCTAGCTATGAAATCACGAGTCAATTATTTATTTTTTTGAATCATGTTTTAAAAGGTAAAATAAAGTATTCAGAACGCGTCTATGATGCCTGTATGGATGCCTTTGACTGCCTGCCCCTGGCTGCCCTGATGAACCAGCAGTTCCTGTGTGTCCACGGTGGTTTGTCTCCCGAGATTAACACCTTAGATGATATCAGAAAAGTAAGTTTTGTTGTTTTGAAGCCTCGTCATTCTGGGCACTTCATTAATAAACTGAAAACAGGAATGTCCCTGTCTTTTTCAAGAACTTTATCCTTTTGAATTGAAGTAATTTAAAGTTGTCACGCACCTCTTCTTTGTATTCATTTTTCTTCAGGAAGAAAAATATATTTATACTTGAAAGGGTTTTTATCTCGAAAACCTCAGGGTTCCTTTTACCATGTGATATGTCACTGAAATGTATAAAGTTTGAATGCTAAAAAATAGATGCCTTTTTTCCCCCTTTGGCTGGTGTTAAGCAACCCATTGTATATTCATAGTCTATTAGAGCCAGAAAATGTTGCTTCACTCTTGGGAAAATATCACAAGTCGACCTTTAGAATATGTCCATATTATCATTTTTTAAAAATTATTATTTTCACGCTTAACACTTTAAAACAACAGTCTGACCAAAGCAGTTGTGATGTCCTGTGGACTGTAATGAGTGGTTAAGTGAAAGCTGATTTTTTTTGAGGTATTTTTTACTTAATTTAACATTGGCCATTAACAGTTGTGTTAGCCAGCAAAAAGATGAGTTAGCTTGAGTATGGAATTATCTTTTTCTTGAGAATATGTGATAATATGAGATAGTTTTATATAGTAGAAGAGAAAATCTTTTATATATTATTATTATTATTATTATTATTATTATTGGTGGGCTCAATAGTCTTTGAAAAGTTCCCTGACTTTTAAAGGAAAAACTATATTTAAGGAAATGAAACATTCAAATTCTATCTTCATACTCTCAATAAGGTCCAAGTTTTCAAGTGTAAAAATAATACAGTATTTAGTTTCCCATCAGAAAGGAAATGCATGATTTTTATTTTTAAAATCAAACAGAAGTACATTAAATAAACCTTTGCTTCCTGCTCTGTGTCTTTTTTTATAAGACACCACTATCCATCTGCTTCTAGAATTCTGTAGCACACAGAGCATGGGTATTTGCTCTCTGTTGAGTACGAGAAAGACATGACACTGAACTACAGTCATGGAGTTGAAGGAGAGAGTGGTTCACTTTCTGTATGAGTTCTATAATCAGATGGACTTTCATTATATTATCTAAACTCATATCATAAATTAAGTAAATTTTAAAACTATCACCCGCTATCCCCAGTATTTGCTTTTTGACATGTTTCAGCTATTCCGTTCAATTTTCACATATGTCATTAAGCTCTTCTCTTAGCCATAAAATGATTTTTAGCTTTGCATTTTGCTCTGTGTCAGAGTTTCTGCCACCCTTACTTTATTTAATTAATTTTGTAGTTGTTTTTTTTCTTCCTGTTGGTGGTATTAATTTTGGAATGCACTTTGTAACATTTTGAGAGTTAAGTTCTATATTCTGGTTGCTGTACCAGATGTTTAGCTGGGAATTCCAAGTAATCAGAAAGACTCCCCTCCTTTGCTGTTCTATCCCTAACAAGAAGCTCTTCTTTCTTAGGAAGAAATTCTGTATTTTTATGATCAAGCATTATTTTTCTTGGATGAATTATTCCAAAAGCATAAATTATTTAAGTCTCTTAAACAAGTCTAAGTTTGCAATGAATATTTTATGGGTAACATAATGGTTGAAATATAGAGGGTCTTTGCTTATTGAAGTTTTTCATTGAGTGTTGAAAATGTGAGATATTGCCTCATTCTTTTTAGATATTAGTAAAAAATGGTGTGTAGCAAAACCATTATTTATGTCACCTTTTATGTATTGGGAAAAAGAATTTGACCAGCTGCCAGGCTTATATATCCACCTTTCCCTATGGGTTTTTGAAAAATATTAAAGTATTGAATATGAAGAATATCAGTTCTTAATAGGTTTTCACAGCTGTTTTATGCTTTTTTTTAAGAGACTATAATGTCTGCTAACTTCACCCAAGATTCTTTAATTGCAATTCAATCAGGATAAACTACAGAAAAGTGATAGTGTTATAAAATTGTTGGTGAAATGTCATTTCCAGTTATTATATTGCTCTTGCTTTCTAAATACACCTTTTAAAATTGAAATATGACCTTGCTAAACATTTATAGCTCGAAAATGGATTTCATATGAGGGTTCTGGTAAACCTATAAAGCTTAGAATTGTGAGCTGAAGAATGACCAGCAAAATTGGGGTTTATTTTACTGCCTATCATTCCTCTTGGTTTGTAACTACTAAGATAAACTACAACAGGCTTGTACTCTAATTCGAAACTAGATAGCCCCTAATAATGAATATCCAGAATGCCGTGTAACGAGTGGCTGCTCTTAAAATGAAAGCCGTTTGTTCTCCAAGTCATATCGTTCAGTATAAACCCGATACGTTGTTCTGCATCCAGATTTCTAAGTCTCAGTTTTATGGAGGCAGTAACAGAAATTTCCCCAAAGGCAAGACAACATAAAAGCTCGTCCTCAGAAGTGAAACACAGGGTCACCTCAACTGGTAATGATTAAAATATTTAGATCAAATAAGTAAGGAGGAGGAAAAGAAAAGATAAAAAGTACTAGGAGACGAAAAGAGAAGCAAGGAGTAGGAATTAAAGAAACACGTGGGAGGTGAAGAGTGAGACGAAGACTGGTAATGAAGAGGCTCCTCTGGAGGAAGGAGGGAAAGCTGGAGAGGGAGAGGAAGCGTGGATGGACGGGGAGGGAGGAAGGCAGGAGAGCAAACAGCAGGAGAGGAAGAGGGCCGCCCTCACAGGGCACAGAGCTGGGGAGGCAGTCAGGGACTTCAACAGCGCTTCTACTTTCTGAATTCCAAGCTTCCAAAGATTAGTATTTTGCTCTCTATCTTCTATTTTTCTTAGTTAGACCGATTCAAAGAACCACCTGCTTATGGACCTATGTGTGACATCCTGTGGTCAGACCCCCTGGAGGATTTTGGAAATGAGAAGACTCAGGAACATTTCACTCACAACACAGTCAGGGGGTGTTCGTACTTCTACAGGTGAGGAGGGACGGCTCGCCTTTGGGAGCATACTTGGTTCATCAGTGTTCTAAGTTATCAGTTCATGGGTGGTTTGATGTGTTCATGATGTTTATGTAACTTCTCTAAGAAACAAGGCTAAATGAAAGGTTCACTTTGCAAGCCTTGTTCAGGTGGGTTCATAGCACTTGCAAAAGGAAAAGATAAATAAAACATTTGTATAAATACACAGATATAATAACAAGGAATAATAGAAAAGGCATAAAAGAGGCCTTGGTATGAGTGGCGAGGCAGCTGAAGAAGAATTTAGTAGAAAATGTGTTGTTTCAAGAACTGAAGTAAAAAATCCAATGCCAGCCTTGATTTTTTTGTTCAATTATATAATCACTTAAAACATTTTTTATTTGTTTTTGTAACTTAAATCAGGAAAATAATTTTAAATCTGTTAATAAAATGATATTGAAGTTACTCTTAAATTTTCTTAAGTTTATTAGACTTCCTGGGTAAATTAAAATTAACATAGCAATCAGGACATAGGGACCATAGTAAATTTATTTTTAGCCCTTTGACAAACCACTTTGCAATATTGTGACAGTAATTTTTATACTTGCCAGTGTAGGGGAATCTGCCCATGGTCAGTGTTTCAGATGACTTCAGAAAGAAGTTGGCGACGTTGTTGGTTTTTTGCATCCTCACGATTTTCCTGATGTCCAGCCTCTGCTTTTGATTAGTCTCTGTTCCACTGGGTGTTCTTAGCATGAGACACACAGTTGATGTGACAGTGGCCAGAATAACAAGAGAAGGAGGCTGTGGAGGAATCGAGAATGTTAAACTCTATAAGACATAACCTTTAAAGAAAACAAAACAAAACTTATAAACCTAATGTGATATGCACTGAGGTCGATGCTTAATTCCAGCCCCTGCAGTGGAGTAGCTGGAAAGGCTGGAGCAGTTGGGGGTGGGAGGAGACTCTGATACAGACGCTTGTCTTCTGTCTGGAGAGCCAGCAGCCATCAGCATCTATATAACATTGATCAGAGTTGGTTCAGTGGTGGAACATTTTGTTCCATATCTTAAGTTTTCCTTATAGGGGGAAAAAGCTGCCTTTTATATATCTGTTGAAGTGATTGAAAAATTAGTTTGTGAACAGAAAGTCTTGTATACTGTCGAGCATCCTTCAAAGAATACTTTTTGTTATAAATATTAATAAAGCGGTTTGCTCTAAGCCTGTTCATCAGAAAGGTTACAAATCATTTCTGTGTTTTGGAAATTTGGGCTCCAGGTCAAATGAGTCTATTTTGGGTGGAAGGAAGAAGCATGGTAAAATCATTTCTGCAAAGCCTGAGGTTTCTTTTCGGTAGTTAATGTAGAAGTAGTCTTTTATTAAATATGCTAAAAGTTTTAAGGAACAGATAAATGTTGTGGACATATATCAAAGCGAAGTTTTCGATTTTTAAAATCTGGTGTTGCATCCCTCATGATACCGTGAGTGTTTAAATTACTTACTTGATACTACTGAGCTGTGCTTCAATACTATGAGAGCAAACAAAAGCCAAACCTCTTGACTTTGATGTTGAGGCACATTGCCCTGACCTTTCCTTTCGTTCATAGTATATGTAACATTCTTCTCTTAGTTTTCTGAGTCAGCTGTTGAAGGAAATAATATTCTAAATGAGGTTCTGCACAGAGCTTATATAAAGTTATGGTATTTTTCTTTTGTCAATATAGACAAAGATGTGTTTACATCAGAGATAAAGTCCATCAACTAGATAATTAGAAGATTATTCATGTTTTCACACTTTTGTTCTCAACAAAGTGGTTACTTAACTCCTCTCATTAGAGTTTCTTTAGTATCGCTGGCCATGACAAATGCTGAATATTTAAATCCATAGCCTATAGATGAATGGCAAAGGAGTCTGGATTTTGTTTTATCTAAGGAGAAGAAAAAGGACAGTTTCCTTCTCTTAGAGCTTTTTGATTCTTGTCTTTAGTTCGGTGGAGGGGTCAAGGTGTCTTCTGGTGGCTGCGCTTGATAGAGCTGACCTAGAGGCACAAGAGAGAGCGATCAAATTGGTCGAGAAACTCCGTGACAATGCACCTGTTTGAGTTGTTGGCAGTGATGTTGATTGGCAACTCCTGGTTCTATTTGATGCATTTATATAGAGTCTGCATACTTAATTTGCTATGCCACCCTAGCCTCATCTAACATGGTGTCTGGGCCATGATTTAAATAAAATGAAGTTCTGCAGAAAAGGGTATCAGTAAGAAGGCATGAACGCCACCATGAGTTAGAGAAGAGAGCGTGACCGGGGAAGGAATCCTCTGCTCTGGCCCCAGTGCCACCGTCTTTGTAACCTAAGATCACAGTTTGCGAACTCACATGCCTATGACGTCCCGACAGGTACTTGAGATACTTGAAACAGGCCAAGTCTTACACTGTAAAAATTCGTGAGGCTCCTGACAAACTGAAGGTAGAAGTTTCATTTTCATGTAGACCAAACAAAGCTGTTGGCTGGATTTGGTGCTTGGGTTGGCAGTTTCTGTGTCTGCCTTGGGTGAATCACGTAAGCTTTGTGTTCTAGGTTTAGCTTACTTCAAAAGGAGTGAGTTACATCAGACCTTCTGAAGTTCCTCTAAACTCTGAGCCTTAAAGAACATCTTGACAGTCATTTTAAAAGCTTTTTTTGAAGCTGCAAATCGAGGCTCACTCAAATCACTGCCAGTCTCTTAATCACCCATCAGCCATGTGTCTGCTCATCACATGGAACCCGCCTTCCCTTCTGCAGCTGACACTCCTGCTAACCCCTTCTACCTGGAGATCCTCTGGTTCCTCCTCCTGCATCATGATTCTCCTCTAACTTGTCCAGCAGATCCCTGCCGCTTCTGCTTGGTCATCCTCCTGCATCCAACACTTTTTTTTCTTCATTTTCCCCTGGAGCCTCCTCTTCCCTTAGCTTCCCTGTAAACTGTATAGACTCTGTGGTTTGATTACCAGATCTAGCCCCTTCATCTGTTTATCTTTCCTGAGCTGGAGTTCTCTATTTCTAAGTGGCTGCTTGAAGTTTTGTCTTAGATGTCCCATGGTCACCTTAACCTCAACTCACCTTGCCTGAAAGGGCTATGGTTTACTTCCCCAGTGGGGATTCCCCTAATTTCACTATTTCTATTAATGGTTTCTATTAAGAGATATTTTCGCTTGTTCTTTTTGCATGGAAATCACTACCAATCAGTCATCATATCTTATTGACCCTAGGTGCTGCTATCACCAGCACCTAGATCACACTGCCTTCCCTTATTCCCACTCTGAGTTCAAGATTTTCATTTTTAGTTCATTGGAATCACATCTAAATTTCACAATGCCCTTCTCACTCCCTCCTCCAAGTCATATGGCTTCCTTAATTGATATCCTTTTTAGAATCCATTCACTCATTCAATTATTTAACAAACATTAGTTGAGCACCTATTATGTATGCCTTCTGTGAGGCTTTATAGATACTCAGAGTCCTGCCTTTGAGGGTAAGTGCCTCTGAGTGGCAAAGACCCATACGCTATGACAAATAAAATTCAAGGTGAGAAATGCTATGAGAAATATGGAGATTATCACAGACACACACATACACAGCTATACAGAGTTGGGGGGCCGAACCCAAACAGGTGTGGATTAGAATTTAAGGCACAAGTCATGGTAGAAGTGTTATTAGATCTGAGCTTTAAAGGATGAACGGAACACATCCAACCAGAGTCATCTGGGAAGGCTCTTTGCAGGCAGGGAAAGTGGTGTTCATGAAAATATGGTGGACGAGAACACATCTAGAAAAATGACGATCTGTCCCCTTTTAATTCTCATGCCCAGTTACGGTCGGCTGCCTCACTATACACTAGAGCTGAACATACATCTAACTAAGCCATTCTACTTGTATTTTTATATTCACCAGAAATGTGCATGTTTGTACCCAAAAGATTGCATATAGCAACCATATTCATAACAGCCAAGAAATGGAAACAGCCCAGATATCTATTTAATAGAATGAATAATAAATTGTATATCTACATACCCAAGTACAGCAAATGAGAAGGGGTTCACCAAAGCTGCACATAATGATACGGGTGAATGCCACAAGGATAGTGATGAGTGGAGGAAGCCTGATACTAGAGCTCATGTTGATAATAGCATTGAAAATAAGAGTTTAACGTGACAGAAAGCTAATCTGTAGTATTCAAAGCCAGAGTGGCCATGACTCTTAGTGAGGAGGTGATGGTGACTCGAAGGAGCTATGGAGGGTGCTGGGGTTCAGGCCATGCACATTCTGTGATTTGATCTGAGTGTTAGTTACAAGGGGAAGATAGATCTATCCGTTGGTCCTCTTCTGGTTTGGGCAGATTTCTGTATAGATGTTATACTTCAACAAAACGTTTGCCTTAAATAAAAATTGCTCATTTGCTCCTGAGGCAGCCTGCGGTCAGGTGCAAGTGAGCACTTACACTCTGGCAGGAAGAGTTGGAGCCCTTCCAGGCTTGATACCTGGTGGGTAAAATGAAATTAGCTGGAGAATCCTGGGGCAAAGGAAAAACAAAACAAAACAGAGGAAGCCCTGGGAACAGGTACGCCTGGCAGCATCATGGAGACACCGGGACACCCCAGGGCTTAGGACCTATTGCCCAGCCCCCAGAAGCAGAGGAGGAGCTTGGCAGTCGGTCAGAGTCCTCTCTTACTGCTGGGCTGGGAGAAAGTAAGGACACCAAGGAGGCACGAGAGGCTTCCGCCCAGCCCCTCAGCAGGGGTTGTGAGCTGCCTGCCTGCCTATGCTTTGCTGAACCCCGTGAGGGAAAGAAACCTCTCCATCTCTCACCTGCTAGACTGCCCCGTTGAGACTACTCCCGCGATTGAGTGTAAGCTCTGATAAGCTGACAGATTGCTGCTAAGCATTTAGGATATGAAGACAAATACGATAATGTCCGTCTCTTAAGGCATTCAGTATTGCTGGAGAGCAGATATATACACATAATTTACACTACAACATGATGAATGGTATCTTAGACAAATATGTTATGGGATCATGGTGAATGTAGCAGTTCTCCACACCTCAGAGTGAGGCAGGTTTCAGGGGAAGGGTTTATAGGGGATAACTTAGCCAAGGCTTGGTAGAAGAGTAGGCTTTGCCAGAAGAAAAAATACTCAGTAGAAATAAAGTCATAAAAGCTATGAGGAAAGCATTTTAATAATGCTGGTTGGCTATATCTTAAAGAGACAGAAACCTGGGAGGCTTAATTCAAGGTCTAACACATAGTTTCATATAGGAAGGAACTAAAATAAGAGAATAAACAGAATGAGTCTAATAATAATTTATTTTATCGAATGCCCAAACAGTTTCTCTCGCATTTCTCGTGTTTCTTGTTTCTACTTCTTTACCTTTGTTCATGCTCCGTCTGCATCCATCCCTCTCCCGCTGTCATTCTAACTCCTTTCCTATCTAGTATTCCCCATAGGTCATTGCCTTTGTGATCTAATGTGAGTCACAACTAATAACTTTAACAGGGCTTAAAAAAAAAAAAAATCCATGGATTAAATTTTAAGATCTAATTGGCTTTATTAAACAATTCATGACCTGGGCAGCGCTAAGGGACTCTTAAGGGCTGGGCAAAATGGAAGGTTTTTATAGGAAGGAGGGTGGGTTGAGGGGTTATTAGCAAAAAAAAAAAAAAAAAAAAAAAAGAAAGAAATGTTTAGAGGGGATGGGGTGGGGCAGGGGGGGCCGGTTGCTTTGGGGGGGGGGGAGGAGGGAGGGGGGGGGGGGTCTCACACAGATTACCTCATCTGCCTGTGGTGGAGGCAGAGGGCCCATGTGACAGATTACATCACTGAAGCACATCAGAACATTCCTGATTGACCCGTTAAGATTTACTTTTCTGGGGAAAGTTGCAACTTCCATTAGGTTAGGTATAAAGCCCCAGATGGTGACTTGGCCTAAGAGATGCCATTTTAGGCCTATAGGTTTCTTTTTCACAACAGCTACTAACTAGACTCTGGGGTTGCTGACTCACTTCTGTGCTGCGTTCTTTCTTCCACAACATGGTAGCAGAGAGAAAATTAGGAGTTGTTAAATGTCTACCACTCTCAGTCAGGCCCTAGACTAGGGAATTTACATATATTGCTAACTCATTTAATCTTTATCTCGAGTCTATGATATAACTGGCACCATCTGCATCTTTACCAGTGAGGTAATTTGGGCTCAAAGAGGTTAAGCCATTTTCCAGAGTTTACACAGGAAATTGGAATAAGAACCCAGATCTAAGGATTCCCACTATTCCATGGAAATTTCCACCTCCTTTTCTACTCAGAGGAAAGTATTCTCTAGTGCTTAAGCAGTAATCAAGTCCAAGAGGAGGGGAAAAAAAAAAAAAAAACATTTTCAGAGAGTCTAGCTTTTTCCCCAAACACAGTTTTTTGTTTGTTTGTTTGTTTGTTTGTTTTTTGCATGCTGGTAAGTGAGTATGATAAAGTTAGAAGCTGGCCTTCACCGATCTTTGCATTAAGTCTTCTTTCAAGACATGTCCAGGACACTGGGTTAAACAAAATCATACTAGGTTTGCTTGACAAGGGTACCCATGGATAGGTTTGTGAGTAGGACTGAGATCCAGCAAGTCCTGTGTTCAAAAGGAGGTCATGGGCCCATGCTTGGGCTTTCTTTCTCTTTCTTGTTGGTAGTCCTACTATCTCAGAAGCTTCACCTCATTAATGCAAAGAAACTGAAAAAAGAAAACAAAAGATCTAACAAGTGATAGAAATTTTTCAGAAAATCTCCTCAGACCAATGTACATTATTTGTTCTATAAAATCTCAATAAATGCTTTACTTTCCTACCTAGGTAATACATATTGTCAAGACAGAAACTACACCTTACACTTACCATACCACCCCTCCCTGTGCCTAATACAATCTTCTAACAAATAGAACAAGTCACCAGTCAGTCTTTGACAAATTATTGGGGAATAAATGATTTTCCAGCTTCCTCCGTGATATTAGGGGTTCTGAACCCTGCTTTCTCTATCATTCTACACATATCTTCTGTAGTGCTTTTTAGCTGGAATGCTTTTTTGTATATCATCATTTCCACTGAAAAGCATAAGAATCTTGTGAAGTTTGTTCTTTTGTTGCTTTATATTATCATAGACTTTAATGTATCCCAGGCAGGCAGTTGACCAATAATGGGAATCTAGATGATATTCAAGTGTTTTCTAAATTTATTTAGAAAAAAGTTTGTAATTCTTAGAGAGTTTGAGGATTTGATTATGTATGCCTTTAAATTTCTAAAGATTTTCATCAAAATGAGTTCCTTCCAAGTAATAATACAAGTGTTCCTCACTTAATGCTATTAACCTAGCATATTGCTGCAAGGTTAATTTTATTTTCTTCAGATTACCGTTAAAAATCAGATATATATTTCCATGAGGGAAACTTTAAACACATAAGGGTATCAAACTCAGCATGAAGAAAATATATTAAAATTATGCTTTCATAAATCTAGTATAGGTTCTAACAAAAGGAAAAAATAAATTTAAAAAGTGCTGCCAAGCCTTTTGCCCAAGGACAAAAAGTGACAAACCTAGACAAACAACCTCTGTCTTTCAGTGGTACAACAAGACAATAAACTATCTTTTTAAGGAAGTATTTCAAGGGCACGAGAAATCAATGGCTGAAAGAGATAGGGAAGGAACATTTACTGGGTGCCACCCTATGCTGTCATCCATTGGCTGGGCACTTTATAGCTAAGTATGTCCAAACGTGCTGTTTTTTAAAGACCAACCTGTGTCTCAGCAATTAAGCTTTTTTTTGTTGACACACTGATCTCAAAGATGATATACTCACCTTTTCCTAGGGTAAGAAGTCTTTGAAGACACATGTAGGTCAACTCTTGGTCTAGGTACCGCTACGGACATATTTCCATGTGCATAGGCTGGGCCATCTTCTCCAGTCTGTAGGTTACACTAATGTTTAACAGTTACATGGTGTATTTACTGGAGTGACCTGGGACAACTAGGAAGTAAAGGCCTGATGAAGGTTTTTTTTTTTCTCTCCTTAGCAGATTGATAGAATATTCTAGAACACATATACATATGCATACAAATGCACATAAATGTGTGCAAAGGCACAAAGACTATTTTTTGTTTCAAATTCAGTTTTGCAAAGAACTGAATCCTTTTTATAATCAACATCTCTAATATGGTGTGCCATATTAATGTTTTTTTTTTTCCTTTTGATCAGGGAATTCTTACAAAATTTGTAACATAGAAACTATTTTCTTTTAAAGGTTTTATTTATTTGACAGAGATAGCAAGAGAGAGAGCAGGAATGAAGAGGAGAGAGAGAAGCAGGCTCCCCACTGAACAGGGAGCCCCACGTGGGGCTTGATCCCAGGACCCTGAGATCATGACCCAGGCTGAAGGCAGATGCTTAACCAACTGAGCCACCCAAGCACCCCTAGAAACTATTTTCATCTTCTCTTTTATAATAAATAATTTGAGTGACATACACTATTTAGTATTTCTTCAAAATATTATTTTGATATTTGATATTGATAATTATCATTGCTGAATTATTTCTCATAGTGCATGTAGTTTAGATTCTAGTGAGCTTCTGCAGTTTGTTTATATTAAAATGAGCATTAGTTTGCTGTCCCTTTATTTGAAACACCTAAACTGTATTCATTTTTATGACATACATTTATCTCATGAAAAATTTGTAGAGCAGAGACAATGTGATTGCCCAGGGTTCCACAAGTTCAGTTTATAATTTGAATTTCATTTTGAATACTGTTCTCCTCTTTGGTTTTGAGACTCCTTAACAGACAAAATCATCTTGATTATATATTTAATATTTTTATTAAGTCAAGGTAAAGCAGCAGTCTTAAGATACAGTTCTGTTGATCATATTTAAAGTACACAGTTTAAAACCTGTGAATTCAATAATTCACAGGTTTTAACAGAATCTAAAATTTAAACAGAATCTAAAATTCTGTTTAGATTTTGAGTGATATATCGGTTACTTTATTCTCGCCCACTCCCTAATTCAGTCCACTTGGTAGAGCACTCAGGCACGCACAGGCATCCAAATACAAATAGTGCTCTCTTGGAGAAAATCAAGATGGAGGTTTATATTTTCAATTCCATTCTCATGTTATATTGATGCTTCTGTTCACTTGTGCTTAAATGTAGACTTGATAATATTGATGTTTCCTGTGAGTGGACATTCCTCTAGTGTTGTTATATAATGGCCCGCGTTCTCTGTCCAATTCACGCATCTCCAGCCCTTTCTGATTATGTAAAGAGTAGAGCTGCAGGTGCTCTGTGCCACAGGGGAAAAGACCTGTCCTGAGAGCCGAGAGGCTTGTTTCATGAATGATGTACGTTTGATTACGTCTGATCGAATCACATAGGTCAGGATGTTACAGACAAATGTGCTACGCTTGACAACTTCATAACAGATGCTTCTTTCTCTTTTCTTTTTGTCTCTGGCAGTTACCCGGCTGTATGTGAATTCTTACAGCACAATAATTTGTTATCTATACTCCGAGCCCATGAAGCCCAAGATGCAGGGTGAGCAGTTTTGTGGGTTTATGGAAACCATGCATTGCCCCGGGTCACAGCTTCCTCGCTTCGTTCGGGCTGTGGAGGATTCCTTGTACTAGGCTCTCTCCCTGAAGAAATCAGTTCCTAAAATTGTCTTCTGATGACACAGATATGGCAGGGTCCTGGGGAATGAGTGGTCACAAATGTGTGGTAAAGTCCCCTTGAAAGTGCCTTTATGTTTAGCTTGAACAGGTAAGATTTTCAGCCGGCTTTCTTAACTTTTGTGGGTCCGTGTGCTCTCTTTCCTCTCCTGCTCTTCCCACTGTCCAGTAAGTGAGTACATTACCAGCAGCTTTTCAGTCTCGGTTGGTGATGTGAGTGAGAACTACACATAAATATTTAACAGCTACCGCACGGTGGACTCTTGTTGAAAGAATATCACTCCTGACCCCTGTGAAGTTTTAAAGGACAAAAGCAGAGGCATTTAAATGAGGGAGAAAATTCTATATTCTAACAAATGCACAAGAGGATTTTGTAATACACGGTAAATTTTAAAATTTAGGGTCCAGGGTTACTCTAATATTTACGATAATTGGTAGGCCGATTGTAAGGGCTTAGAAAACTAAGAAACATCCGATGTTCCGTTTGATAGTGCATTAAATCTGCATTAAGGAGGAAAAGGCGTAATGAGTTCTAGGATTTGAAGTCCACTGCCGTTCTCAGGAGGCTCTGAAAGGTATTGTTTGCCTTCAGATGCTTAAACTCGTTCCTCCATATTCTGAGTTTTCTGAAAGGGAGGAACACTTCATATTGCATAACCTGTGTGCTGAAATTAGGAATAGCGATGACCACATTCTGAAGTTAGCCCATATCTGATGATCCTAAGTCAAGGCCCAGCTTATGTTTCTTTTAAAATTAGCTTATTTCAAGCAATAATCAACAGGTATGAACTAATCCAATTCTGTGTATTCAGTGTGTTGTAGCTGAGCTTTGATATAACCTGTCAATAAGCCAACAAGCCAGGTCCTCAAATAATTTTTTTTTCTTTATTTTCCCCCCAACTTCAAAGGCAGTGGTTTCACCATGCTTTTTTGACTAACTGTCCCAACTGAACATTAAGCAGCTTTCTGTTAATCCCACTACAGACTTGTAATCATCTGCTTATTGGAAAATACTTTAAGTTCATGGGTTAAAATCAATTAGCATATTTGTTTGAAAGGAGCATTTGATTGATTAAACTGAGATTATGTCATCTAGTTTCTTTGTTTTCATTTGTTGTCAAGTAAGCCTACATAGCTAATCACCGTTTGTAATTCCAAGATACTAATATTGGGGGCGTTAATTATCTTTTACATTCTGATTTTTTTTCCACCAGCAGAGTTTAGTCCGATAAGCAAAATAAATACTTCTAGAATAGTTCAAAAGATTCTTGAGCGTATATTTTCTCCTAGGGAAAGTAGTATCGACATATTTGTGAAATTATAAATCTTAAGGTGGCTATTTATCTACCTAAAGGCAGATATTTGAGGTATTTTAAAACCCAACTAAAGTTGGTATGGTTAGTCAGCCAGAAATAACATGACCCAGAATACCCAAGAAATGATAAAATTTTGTTTTGCACTTTATAGGAAATTTTCTAAACTAATATTCCTAAAATCTGTTACATAGAAGTCATGAGATATATTTTCACCTTAATGGAAAAGAGCCAGAGTTTCCTGTATTTTTTGATTATTTGAGGACTAGAGTCCTATTTTTATCTAAGTAGAAGAAAAGTAACTGGCTTATTGGTTTATTTCCAAAGATCTCACAGATGTTCTGTTTCATTACTGATTGATTAAATATTACCCTGCTCAGACAGTAATCTTCAACCTGCAGATGCCAGAAGAGATTGGTAATAAATATAGTTCTAAAATAGAAACACTTTGAACATGTAAAACCCGTAGATTTAACTGCACATCTTTTGTAAAGCAAATTGCTTAGTCAAGACCATAACAGAATATTATAAATATTGTAGATAAATTGAATAATCAGCCCAGTTATTAGTGTGAAAGATTTATATATTGCTCTGCTTATTCAGTCTTATGTCAAAAATATTGGTACACTTCTAAAAAACGTGGTAGGTACAAGGATATCTTCATACAAAAAGGGACCTTCTTGTTCTCCATTGCACATGTGGATATGAATTATGATTTTGCCTTGAATTCCACCGTTCCCAGGCCTGTTAAACTTAGGAAAGACCTCTTTGGATATTATCCACCTGATTGTATGTTTTCATGGTTGACCTTGGGAGGAATCCTGTCTGTGTGTAACAGACTTTAGAGAGAAAATTTTGTTTAATGTTAAGTAATTGAGTTGTCTCGGAGTGATAAAACATAACTTGAATGTTTTATTTTGAATCTGTAATTTGATACCATCTTCCCCCCCATAATATCCTGTTGTAACTCGTCTTTATTGTGTTTAGGTATCGCATGTACAGGAAAAGCCAAACGACAGGCTTCCCTTCTCTAATTACAATTTTCTCAGCACCAAATTACCTAGATGTATACAATAACAAAGGTAAGTGGTTTTAGATCCCTCTTGCAGTTTTGCGTACCCTGTCTTGCAATGTTTCATTTGGGTTTGGTTTGAATGGTTGAATGGCTTGGTTTGAAGGATTTTTAGTCATTCTTTTTATTTCCTGGCTTTTTCATGTATTGCTGGATGCAAATTTTGTGATTGTCTTCAGAGTTACAGATTCAGTTGATCAGATGTGGAGCCCAGGCACTGTTATTGTTTAACTATTCTGCAGGAGATTCTAATGTATGGCAGGATCTACACTGAACTGCTCTGGTAGATAGAAGTTTTAAAAGAAATAATAATTGAAAGTAATCCAAAATCACACGTCTTAAAAAGGATGTGGCTTTCAATGAGAACAAGGTGATTGTGTATTTTAGGGCTTAGGAGACATGAGCAAAAGCTTTTGCTTCAAATTCAAGTTTAAATTGCATTTATTCAGTACCTACTGTGAGCCAGAGCATGTTCATTTATTTTTTTAAAAAATTGAATTAAACTTCAAAATAAATATCCTTAGCCCCCACCCCTTTTAGTATGCAGAATGGGTCTCTGTGGATAATTGCTTTGCCCCAGGTCACTCAGTTAGGTAGTAAAGAACTAAAATCAAACCCACGCCTTCTGGTTTAGCATCCTGTCCTTCCTTTATGAAACTCCATACTTGTGTGCCTAAAAAAGACCAGGAAACAAGAGGGCATTGTTTACTGACTCTAGAAAAGAGCGGAGGAGCAAGGGACACATTATCTTCTTTTATCAAGGTAATTTCTATATTCAGATGACACGGAGTGTTACAGGTGTGACGGAAAGGGGGATAAAATGTGAAAAAGCCATTAACTCTGGTTGGCATTGGTCTAGATAACATTCCTGCAGCATATCTGAGGGTGAGGGTGGCTTGCTGAGATCCTTGCCTCCCCGCCCCAACACCTCCCCAACACATCTGCGTTGTCCTATAGATACCTCACATGGCTGTCCCCACCCCATAGGCCAGAGAGACACACCTGCTGGGTGGGGTGGGATGGTCACACCACACAGTCTCTTACACCGCCATTTTGACTGTGTGGGCCCTCCTCTGTGGCCTTGGAGTGAAGTCACTATCAGAAGGCACTGTGACATTTCTGTCACAGCGATGGATGGCAGGAAGCAAGGGAGAGTTGTCCCCTGTTTCCTAGTTGCCTGATTTCTAGAAGAGGAGCTGTCTTTAGTACTCTGTGGCAAGAAGCATGTAAAGTAAAACAAACCGTGTTCTTGGTGTGCCCAGGGCTTATAAGCCAGTTGATGAATTAACACCTTTGGGTGATTTAATATAAATATAAGACACAGTGTCATTAAGTGAAGGTAAGAGAGTTAGCTTAGCTTAACCAACACTGAGTCGGTTGGACAAGGAATCATTTTTCTAGAGTGGTCAGGGAAGGCCTTGTTTAAGGTAAAACATGATCTGGACATTAAAGAATGGTGACCGTTTGATTAGAAAAAGAAAAATAGAATAAAATAAAGTCAACACCAGTGTTTCTGAATTAATTTTTTTTCTTTTTTTCTTTTTTTTTTTGCCAAACAAAATCTCAATCTTGAACCCTTTTGTATAAAAGCAGTAAGATTGAATTCCCTTGGATTGGAGGTGGGTTTTCATTCCAGAGAATTCCCCAGTGGTACCTGAAAGGCATGCAGGAACCCAGCCAGTCATCTTGCCTGTCCCATCATGATCCTACTATTCCCCAAAAGTATATACAGTCTGAACACTTATTTTCCTATTTCTTTATGGCATGAAAACAATTTTTTTTCTATTTCACCTAGTGAAAGGAGCACCCAAAAAAGTAATTTTCTTGACAGAGACCAATTACTAAGTAGCATGGACTATACATACAATTTTTTTTTAATGATTGAAAAAAAGTCAAAACAGTAAGAAAATAAAAAAGAAGAAGAAGAAGAAGATTGGGATTTCACTCCATAAAACAGACTTAAGTTTTTCCTCTCATTATAAGGCTGGGTAGCGGTTTTGCTTGAGACCAATGGCGATTTCTCCCACAGGATGCATTGCTTTTTTGTCTATGGTTCTGATTTAACAAGGCACGAACTTAAAAAAAAAAAAACAACAACAACAACAACAACAATAGACATGAGTGGATTGCAATCTTGGAGCCTTTGTAGTTCTCTTTCTGCGTTCTCTTGTGTTTAGGGTAGATCACAATCTCTCTGAAAGGGGAGGGAAGCATTTCATTTTGGGAACCTTTTCATAAAAGAAAAAATTCTCCTGAGAGAAAAAGATAAACTGATAGGAAGAAGAAATATATATTCTTCAGTTTGAGCATAATTTCAAAAGACTTTTGTGTAAAGTCTCTGAAGCACTTTAAAGCTATTATACTAACAGTGTGTACAGTATGTGGGAGTGGGAGTCAGTTATTCACGGCTGAAGTGAGGCTATTACTGTATTTGAATAAAATAAATGTTAACGAGAATTGTAAAAGGCAGTGCCAGAAAGCTGGGTTGCAAACTCCTTCAAAATATCATCAATGGAAAGAGAGCAGTGAAGAATCTCTAAGTTAACTGTCTGATTCTTAGAAACAGATGACCATATAAGGCTCTGGAGTTGTGTATAACCCAAGAATTAAAATATGATGCGATTTTTAAGCACCTGCAAATTAAGGCAGCAGCAAGAGCTCTTCAGCTACATGAGACAGTGAGAAAAATGGGTGTATTCTGCCATCTTAAAACGAATCCTAGGTGTGTGATCAGCTTCGTGTTTCAATGTCTGTAGGTTGTGATTAGTAGTTCATACTTGCCTTGCAATGAAAAGAGGCTTTCTAAAAGTAATGAGGACTGTGAGTGGCCCTTCCTTACTGTAGCCTACACTGATTCACCCCTCCTCCGGCCTCTGTCTCCTCACTCTGAGGACTCCTGCATCCTGTCTGGGCAGAAGATGGAGCGAGCTTGCGATCACAGCTCTGCAAGGAAACGCCAGCTCATTTACATGTATTGACACGCAGTGACATCTCTGCAAAAGGAGAAAAAAAAAATTTCTTCTGTGAATAATAGATGAAATTACCTTGCAACAAAATGCTGTGCGGTATTAAGATATTATCATCTTTGAATATTTTATGTTGCTATCATTATGCCACCTGTCAGTGGCTTCAGGGAAACTGACAGAAAAACACCCCATTCTCCTCAGCCTCTTACTTATAGTTTCACTTTGTGACTCGATCTACCTTTATAAACCATCTCACTGCTTCTTCCTGGGTGAACCCTTCGCTTTTAGAGAACTGCATTATTCCACTCATGGCCCTGTACAAATTGTTCCCTTTCACCACGTCTTTGCCCACATAACTTTTTTTCTATCTTGAATACTTGTCTCCCTCTTCTCTGCCCATCTAAATGGCCTGTTCTCAGATTCCAGTCAGTTTCTAAAGACTTCTCTCTCTCTCTCTTTTGTATTATTTCTGTATTTATTTTATTAACATATAAAATATTATTTGTTTCGGGGGTACAAGGTCTGTGAATCATCAGTCTGACACAATTGTTAAAGACTTCTATTGGTAGGCCTTCCCTGAGTTCCCGAAATACCAATCACTTGCCGTTGTATTTATCAATTAATTTTTTTTTTCTTGTTAGCTCTTCCTGTAGTTAGCATTGCTCTATCTTCCCAATGGATTATAATTAGTTTGAAGTGGGGGCTTTTTGGAGCATGTGATAAAGCCAGGTAGCATGCATTATACATGGTAGGCCATCAACACATTCATTGATTGAAGCATTTTCTTTCTGGAAATTAAATAGCAAGACAGTGCACCAAAGGGCCCTCCCAGACCCACAGAGCTCTACCTCGCTTTAAGTTACTGTTGTACCCGGTTATGATACGGAATTAAACATTTGCAGAGCACATAACCCCTTTGAATTGTTTTCCTCCTTTGAATCTGTAGCCCTAAGGGTAAAACAATTTTTATAATTACCCAAACCCACTGAACAGAAGAAAACTACAAGAATGACACATGCACACTGCTTCTGCTAATAATAGTAATAGTAATAATGAGAACAACAACAACAATAATAATAATATGCCAGAGCGCCTGGGTGGCTCACTCAGCTAAGCATCTGCCTTTGGCTCAGGTCGTGATCCCAGGGCCCTGAGATTGAGCCCCACATCAGGCTCCCTGCTTAGCGGGGAGTCTGCTTCTCCCTCTGCTGCTCCCCCTGCTTATGCTCTCTGTCTGTCAAATAAATAACATCTTCAAAAATAATAATAATAATAATAATAATATGCCACCTGTAAAAATGACTTCAATCTCATCCACTCACCACTGCAACAAACCATTACTGAGAGCTTAAGTATAGTAAGCACTGTGCTAGGTGCTGCACTAGATTGGCATCTTCCTTCACCCTACTTGGTTTTTTAACTTGGTGGTGAAATAGATGTTAAATAAGGAATTCCATCAATAATGATTCAGACGTACTTGGAAAATACTACAAAGAAAGAAGTGGTATTAAGTGAGAGTGGAAACTAGTCCGTGGAGACCAAATGATAATAATAATAAGCTTAACTGAGGAAGTGACATGAAAGCAATCTTAAGAGTAAAATCTTTCCATATCGAGAAATAAGAGGCAAATGTGAACTCTGCTTTAGTTTGGCCAAAAATTATAACGAACTTCTGGAAAAATGTGTTTTAAACCTTGATCTCTCTAGCGATATACCTGTGCTTCAGAGTAATCTAGAGGAAATAACACAAGGTTGCCAGTTCCCTGTAGTTTAGATGAGTGTGGGGGGGGCGATGATGGGTGGATGGATATACAATATGGATATAGAGAAATACAAATATACATACCAGGGGTATACACTCAGTTCCAGGAAGAGCTACTGATAGTAAAACTAAGTAATTAAATAAAATTTATTAAATGAAATGTATTTTGGATTTGAGAAGAAAAACCTAAATGGCAACCCCACTTAGTAATTAAGACCAAAGATTAAAAATGAAGGGGAAGAAAATTAATTCAGTATTAAAGTAGGTTAAGGAAGAGAGATTTGCAAAATTGGGTTTCAAGGATAAGACAAGAAAAGCATCGTATGTTAAAATCCTAACATGAAAAGTCTACCCTTTTTCATGGGGAAAAAAAAATGTGTTATGATGGTTTGGACTTTTAAACTAGGAAAATTGATAGAATTACTTTAAAAAGCATATTAACCCTACCAAAACTTGACACAGTCAACATCCTCAAATACTTTCCTTCAAATAGTAGTCATGATCTTCAGAAGTACCATTTATAAATAAAGAGAAAATTTATGGCTTGGCACACTGTCATAAAGGGAGGATTGAATTCCTCCTGTAAGAAACCAAGGGAAGAATCTTTTTTTTTTTTTAATTTTTTTATTTATTTGACAGACAGAGATCACAAGTAGGCAGAGAGGCAGGCAGAGAGAAAGGGGGAAAGCAGGCTCCCCACTGAGCAGAGAGCCCGATGTGGGCCTGATCCCAGGACTCTGGGATCACGACCTGAGCTGAAGGCAGAGGCTTTAACCCACTGAGCCACCCAGGTGACCCCAAGGGAAGAATCTTATTGGCAGTCATGATGTGGACACACAGGAGCAAATGCAATGTGTCTGAAGTCAGCTCACCTTGGTCCCCTGCTGTCTAGTGTGAGCACTCAAACCTCAGCGACAACATCAATGCCGTGGGCTGCCAGCTTTGAGAACCTCATTTCTTTCTTCCTTTTTTCTTTTCTTTTTTTTAAGATTTTATTTATTTGACACAGAGAGAGAGCACAAGCAGGGGGGGGGCGGCATAGCAGGGAGCCCCTTATAGGACTCAATCCTAGGATCCTGGGATCCCAGGCTCATGACCTAAGCTGTCCAGGTGCCCGGAGAACCTCATTTCTTATCCTAGCATAGTTCTTTCATACCAATACCTTGTTTCAGCTTTTAGGAATTGTGTTCACAAACTTAGTGGTATGTGGCACCTGCCTGGTTCAGGAGCCAAACGCAAAACCAACTAGATCCTTATCCTGGGCAAAAAAAGGGAGATGGTTGGGGGCAGGGGAGGGGCGCTGTCTCTGGAAAGGAGTAGAATTCATGCCCAGGCAACCCTAAGTTAGAATCGTAGTGTCTTCCTCTATAACATGCCAAAATCTTACTTCCCTACAAAACTGAGCACATTTTATAAGTAGGAAACCATTTCTGTAGAACCTGAGAACCTGAGAACCTCTTATCTATGGGAATAAGCTTTAGCTTGACATCAACATTTTTAAAGCATGTTTTAGACCTTTACAACCACAGGCATAAATATGATCATTAGTGCTTTACAAGGTAGGTAAAATTAATCGAGAGATTTTATCCAATGGCCACAATTTTCACAGCTTTTACTTTTCTCCTGCCACCGTATCAAATCTAAAGATCCTCTTAATTGGTCCTGAGCAACTGTTTGCCAAGATCACTTTTCTCAATATACGAAATATAAGTATATATACATGGTAGCATTTTGTTATTCAATATTTGCTAGCAAGTTGTAGACTATGTGTTTTTCTTGTTGTTACCAATGCAAAACAATAAGTAAGAGAAGTCCCATTGAAAAATAGTAATTCCTTCCTTTATTTAGTAAGCATTTTTATTCTAAAAAAAAGTTTATTCCTTACCCAAATGAGTATTGTTTTACACACATTGGAAAAATAATTTCTTTATAATGATTATTAAATCTAGGACAGTCTGTGGACAAATGATATGGAATCTACACCCTCACAGAGGAGCAACGTGGAAAACATTAAGAAAACTCTTAGCATTAGCTTTTTGTATTATCAGTATGAGGTAGTAGAAAAGAAATCTATGTAGACATTTAAGGCTGAAGAGAACTTTCAGTTGGGAAGTTTTGATTGGTTGTCAGAGAAATCGCCCCTCTGAGATGAATGGAGTGAGGGGCAGAAAACCCTTTCGTATATGAAATTAATCTAACTGTGATTATAATTTCTTATACTATTATCATTATCGTTGTCACCTTGAGTGCTACAGCTTGGTATATTTTCGTTAAAGTCTTAGGCTGGTAATAATATATTTAGTAAATGTAAATATTTCCCTCCAGTTGGGATAGCATGTGCACAAATGTTACTTACTTTATTCATGCAACTTGCATATAATAATAATAATAATAATAATGTAATAATAGAACATTTACTTTGTGCCAGACACTGCTCTAATTTTCCGTGTGTAAATGCATTTAATCTTTCAACACTCCATGAATTACATTCTAATCATGATTTTACTGATGAAAATCTAGGGCGCAGAGAGGTTACACACTTTCGCCAAGGTTCACACAACCTGCAAAAGGATTGAAATTGAAACTTGGCAGCCTGACGCCAGGGCTCGCAAGTTAACCTCTGTCTGTGTTCTTTTAGGTCAGCTTTGTTATCTGCAAGTTTTCGGGGCAGTGTTTGTCCCAATCTCCTGTTCAACTCATGGCTCCATTATGTTGAGGTGACTAACTGTTCTTCAATAAGAAAAGAACAGCTTTTGAAATGAAGTCATTTGTTATCCCTTTAAAATTACATGAATGATATACATTCAAATATATACATTACTAAAAGAATGGGGTATCTCTTATGTTCTTCTCAAATAAATGATTTCTCTCTTTAAAAAGTGTCCCTTAGGTACTTAGACTCTTGCTTTTGTTCATTTAGCTCCATTGCGAAAGTGTCATTGCTGGAGGTCACTTTCTAATTAGATATTTTTGTCCAGTCGTCCACTTGCTTACACTGAAGCATTAATAGGACAGGATAAAACAGAAAACCCATCAAGATTTAATATTTAAGAATTACCCTGAGTATATGTTTTAATTGAATGCATCCTCAGTATCATTGCAATGACAAATAAACTTCTTGGTTGCGTAGCCATCATTGCTACATAATCACCGATTTTGGCAGTGAAGCAATTGTGGAACTTCCCTAAGTAAGTAGTAACTCAGTGAGTGAGGTAATCCCTGCTTCTCAGAGTGTCGCCTATAGAATTAGAGGATTGAGCTCTCGAAGTTATACAAGACCTTAAACAAAGATGAAGACAGGATCTGGATCAATGCTAAATCCTCCCTGCAGGTTCATTGGCAAGTCCTGCTGCCAGTTGAAGGGGATCAGCTGGGGGATGTGTCCTGAGGTGTTGCATTCCGTCTTCTGACAGATGGTTAGAAGATTCTTAGACTGAACTGAAACCTATTTCTCTAGAAATCAAATTCTCTGTAAAGCATTTAATAGGAGGAAAAACAGGGACAATCTACATAATGCTAAAGACCCAAATCATGGGCGTATCACTTGCTCTTCTTTGTCTGGAAGTTCTAGATCTGCAAGAAACTTGACCTGCCAATGTCAAAAAGTCTGCAGCGATCTTACTTTCCACAGAAAATATCAAAGATATGGGCTTAATATTAACTCCGTGCCAAGGGTATCTTGGAGATAGCAACCTAGAACCATAGCAAGCTCAGGGCTTAATACCAAGTACAAGCTGGAAGGTGAAAAGGGTGTTCTGTGATTGCATACAGATACTGCCAGTATTCCAGGTACCTCCTGCCCAGGTATCCTAGTGCACAAGGAGCTTACAAGTGTCGACCACATTGAATGAGAGCAAGGCATAGGCACAGTGCCTTCTAAGGCCATGCCCACTTCTCTAGCAGTTTAAAGCTTCAGCTAAACCTTTTTCTCTCATTTACTATAGTGGCTTAAGCCTTATTTCTAGCATTATAACTAATGCTAATACGTATTAGAACTTAAAGATAAAACTGGTAAAGAACTCATAATTCATTCTTTCCTCTTGGCTTAGCAAAAAATGCCTAAAGTTCTCTATGTGAAATTGTAACGTAGAAAAAATTCACACTGTTTCACTGGACTTGAACTGATTGCAAGGATCAGTTTTCAGCCCAGACTCTCCAGATGTTAGTATTTCGATGTGATTAGGTGGGAATTATAAAATGGCAATGTGATAAACATAGATAGCTATCTCTTCCTTGAAGAATTTGAAACTGCATCATGATACTTTGTGTCTTTCAGGTGCCAGATATTTTATCTAATCATATATATTATCATGTATATTAATCCCATATATCATTTTATTTGGTCTTCATACTTTGAGAACAACAGAACAGGTCATAATTTTTCCTACTTTACAAGTTTAGAAGGTAAAGCTCAAATCAGGAGAAATATTTGCCCAAGTTCATACAGTTACTTTGTGACAGAGCCAATACTGTTTCCACTCTTGTCTAATTAAGAGACACTTTGGCAATTTTAAAACAGGGCTTAGCCTCCGAAGTGACATACTATCTTTCTTCTGAATTCCACATACTGTTCGTATGTGGTTAGTTCTATTTTTAGCCTCATGAGAAGTTACATGTTTTATGTTCTGGAAAACTTTGTTTTTACTTTTTCTTTGCCTGCCTGCCTTCTTTCTGTCATTCCTGTCTTTCTCCATCTTGTCCTTCCTTTCTCTCTTTCCTTTCCTTAGACCTTTTCTTTGACCAACATTATTAAGCACCAACCATGTGCCAGGTACAGTGCAAAGCACCGTGAAAGGAAAAAAGTGATCTTGCCTTCTTCATCCCTTCCATCATTTTCCTTTTATTAACTTACCCAAATTCTGTATTTGAATAATGGGCTTCTTCAAAATTTACTAACATAATATTAAAAAGAGAACCATTATACACACACACGAGTACACACACAATCATAAAATTGACTCATACTATTTCATAGATATATCTGCTACAGTCTCTTTCCTTCACGTACATAGAATACCATCAACCAAGTTTTTTTTTTTAAGATTTTATTTATTTATTTGACAGAGAGAGATCACAAGTAGGAAGCAGGCTCCCTGCTGAGCAGAGAGCCTGAAGTGGGGCTCAATCCCAGGACCCTGGGATCATGACCTGAGCCGAAGGCAGAAGGTTTAACCCTCTGAGCCACCCAGATGCCCCTCATCAACCAAGTTTTATGTAGGACACTTACAGCAAAGTAATAAGGTACCATGAAGGATGAGTGTACAAGGTAGGAGGAGCTGGTAAGGACTAGATATGTGCATAAGAGGATTATATAGAGTAACACACATGTGCGTATTTTGAAAAATACAAAATCATTAGCTCATAGCTTCAAAGAAATTATATATACCTATTGTTCATATTTATTAATAATAAAGTACTTCAAATTGATTGAAATTCAGTCACTACATGGAAGTTATTGAGAAGTTGCCAGTGAGAGACCCTATGTACTAAATCAAGCAATTTAAATACTAAATTTCTCAAGGAACCCAGAATGAAGAATGTCATTAAGACAAAATTACCTAAAAATGAAGACTTAAAATCTGCCTCCATAAATGACTGAACACTCACTTTTGTCATCAGTCTTATGAACTATAGAGTAAAAGTGAGTTATAAGTTGTAGTCCTTGCTCACCAAATACAGCAACCCTCATGAATTAATAAATTTCCCTTAGCCTAGGTCACTAGTAATAATGAAAAGAATCTTTTTAAAACAAAATACACCTGGCAAGTACAGGACATTGAGGGAAAAACAAGGAAATGAGAGTTAGAAGTCAGGTTTCAAAATGTAAGGAATCATAGAAATGGTGTTTATAGATGCTATAATATGTACTACAAAAACTATACATATATGTCTTCTCAAAATCCTTAAGGAAAATTGTACCTTAAAAAAATAATATTGGGAGGGAATAAGTGAAACAAGACAGGGCCAGGAAAGGAGACAAACCGTAAGAGACTCTTAATCTCAGGAAACAAACTGAGGGTTGCTCGGAGGTTGGGGGGTAGAGGAGGGATAGGGTGGCTGGGTTATGGACATTGGTGACCATATGTGCTATGGTGAGTGCTGTGAATTGTGTAAGACTGATGATTCACAGACCTGTACCCCTGAAGCAAATAATACATTATATGTTAATAAAAGAAAAAAGTAATCTCTATGGGAAAATACAGATTTTTAAAAATGTATGGTATCTCTCCCAGAATCAAAGAAACACTTTCATGCAGCATACAGCAAAATCTTAAAATATTGGCAAAGAACATTGTAAGTATATAGGTATATAGGTACTATCTCAAGAATTTTATCCATGTGGGGTGCCTGGGTGGCTCAGTGGGTGAAAGCCTCTACCTTCAGCTCAGGTCATGGTCCCAGGGTCCTGGGATCGAGCCCCGTATCAGACTCTCTGCTCAGCAGGGAGCCTGTTTCCTCCTCTCTCTCTGCCTGCCTCTCTGCCTACTTGTGATCTCTGTCTGTCAAATAAATAAATAAAATCTTTAAAAAGAAAAAAAAGAATTTTATCCATCAAGACATCATGTCTCCTTCTGTGATGGTAGGACTTTGCCAAAAGAACTCATTGATGCTAGTTTTCCTGCTGGGGTATCTATAGTCTACAGGTGGCAGAACTGAAATTTTAAAAATAATAATAATTAATTAATTAACTATTAATTCTTGGGTCTCTCATGCGTTTTCCCCCCCTTCTTTTTCTGGTTGTTTTATAATGAGTCTAGAGTGCCACCATTTGCCTTTTTCTCATCTTTTCTGTCCCTCTGTCCCATCTTTTGAAGATGGGCGTGGATGGTCATTTAGAGTTAAGGAGAAGGAAAATATTATTAGAATTCATTATTTCCATTCTTTTGACCTCTCCTCTCCTCTATTGAAAATAGCACTAGTGGTGCTGAGAAAGCCTGAGAAGTATGCTGGGAGCATTACATTGCTAATCTAAAGGCTTTCAGAAAAGACGCTTTGTATTCCTCTTGGAATCCACTTGAAATGTGTTGAACCCATGGTTTGGTGAACCAGTTAATCTTGCTCGCAGTATGTCGCTAACTTCTCTTAAATTAGAAGGTCTGTTTGGATATTTCTGTTTTGTTTTGTCTTGTTTTTTTTTTTTTTTTTTCACTCATTGCCCTATCATCATCCTCCCTGATGATGACAATTATAAAGATGTTGTGAAATATTACCGAGTTCTTAAGAAATACTGGTTTTTGTGTCTCATCAGAATCTCAAATTTTAAGTAGGGGAAACCCCTTTAATTTACAAATTTGGATATGGCCTAGCATTTAGTAAACAGAGGAATGATTTTGTTCTTGGGTTTCAGTCTATTCAGGGCACCTAGTTGTGGCATTAAAAATAATAGAGGTCCAGTGGCTCTTCTCTATTTTCAAGTAGGAGCTGTCCTATCTTGTGCACGGCATGGCTTCCATGTTTACACTGGGTTCTACAGGTGCAGTAAAAACGATTACATAACTTTTAGACCATAACTGACATCAGAGAAAGATCTGGCAGTCAGACCTCCAGACTCATGGGGATTAGTATTCTTTCCATTGTATTGTCCTGTCTATTCTTCACAAGTGCATGTGCAACAGACGAGCACTTTTTTCTATGCAATCTGGTCCACTCTAAATTTGGCTAATAACGCAAGGTCTGTATATATGTCATCATCCCTCTCCAGGCCTCTGATGTACTGTTCAATGACAGGAGGTCATGTATAATTGCCTGTGAAATAGTGAGATTTCTTGATGGTAGACTTTGTTCTTTCTCTGTTTCTCAGACAAGGTCTCAGGAGTTGGTCTCGAGTGATTCTTGAAGTACAACCATTTGTATTATTTATACTGCACTGGAGATAAATGTCTTTCAAGTACTTCAGAGAACAGCACACTGTTAGGGCTCTAGTTGAGTTTTGTAATCCCAGTGACAGTTAGAGGCAGGTGGCAGGGGCGGACGTGGGAGGTGG
This sequence comes from Mustela nigripes, assembly GCF_022355385.1. Taxonomy (NCBI): domain Eukaryota; kingdom Metazoa; phylum Chordata; class Mammalia; order Carnivora; family Mustelidae; genus Mustela; species Mustela nigripes. Next base: position 164,184,844 of record NC_081557.1, on the reverse strand, counting down.
AAGATGAAATGTTAACTGTGAATTTCGTGACTATAGATATTTGGGACTGTTTTGGTTTAAAGGGCTTTTTTTCCACGTATTTTTCTGAAATACACACACACACACACACACACACATATATAATACAAAATAATAAAAATTCATGAGTAATCTATTAATGTGAGGTTATTTGGGAAGTATTTGTGCATGAATATTTTATGTCACTGAAGAAAAAGAATACATATTGGTGCATTTGCATTTTTATGTTAATTATTCTTTTTTTAACCTATAGAAAAGTAGGAAAATGTTCTATAAATAGCTTCTAGAATTACTGAAAATATTAATCAATAATTGCTTTAATGATGAGGTCTTTGTCCCAGAAGTTTGTTGTTATTCAGATCTAGAAGTAGAAGTAGTCATATAAATTTTCTAGATAAAGTTAGGGGAGGTAATTGAGACCTCAAAACATTAAGTCACCTTGGGTCTTGTGAGTATTAAATGAGAGAACCCATCTAGCAGTCGGGGTTCCTGGCCCTCCAATTCAGTGCTCTTTTGTTTTTTTACAAAGAATAAATGTGGAAGGAGAATCTGTCCAAAACTTGTCAGACATTGAATGATTGGTGCAGTTAGTTTGAGAATATCATGGAATTCTAGAAAGAATAAGGACTTTAGATTCAGGCCAAAACTGAATTTAACTGCTTCTCGAGTGTGACCTTGGGCAAATAACGTCTCTGTTTGCTTATTTTCAAAATGCAAATGATTAAGAACGATTTTTGAGGGATATTGTGAAGATTTGTGATTCTGTTTTGTGAAGGACCGAATACAGTGCCTGGCATATAGTAGATGGTTAGTAAATGTAGCCACTGTTAAAATGTTATTATTTCTGATGTTAATAAACAAAAAGGGAATCTGAAAAAATGTTTGTTTTATCAGGCACTCCAATAAATTGTGTTTAGTCAATGTTGAAAGAATAAATGCTTTCTCTCACCAGCTACAAAACAGAACTTCCATTTTATCTATAGAGCAACCCGTACCCTCAGTTTTAAATGTGCATCATATTTCATTTTCTCAAATATGTATTTTGGCAAAAGCTAAAACATCTTTAATTATGAATATGATATTCAAAGTTAAATTACTATGACCACTAGGACTAGACTTCATTCATCCATTTATAATTTGTAAGAGACGGAAGGGAATGGTGGGGGGTGATGGATTTGATGTCAGTGAAAGCTGAGTTTAGATAGGAGTCCGTTCATCCAGTCGCTGGCTGCATGATCGTGAGCAAGCCGCTTCACTTCTCAACCACGATTCCTTAGATTATAACATAAAAGCAGTCACACCCGCCTCTCAGATTTGTAGTAAGGATTAAGTGAGATATTTTGTAGAGCGTCTCCCTAAGCCTCTCCTTATCCTCCAGGGCGCTGTGAGTTATAACATCTATTTTCCTTCTTCTTGCTGTGCCAACCTAATGCCAATAAAAAGGGTTGGGGGCACTTAGAGAAGAAATTATTCTTCAAAAAGACAACGTAGGGGGGGCGCCTGGGTGGCTCAGTAGGTTAAAGCCTCTGCCTTCAGCTCAGGTCATGATCTCAGGGTCCTGGGATCGAGCCCCGCATCGCATCGGGCTCTCTGCTCAGCGGGGAGCCTGCTTCCTCCTCTCTGCCTGCCTCTCTGCCTACTTGTGATCTGTCTGTCAAATAAATAAATAAAATCTTAAAAAAAAAAAAAAAAAAAGACAACGTAGGGATACCTGGGTGGCTCAGTCAGTTAAGTGTCTGCCTTCAGCTCAGGTCCTGATTCCAGGGTCCTGGGACTGAGCCTTCATTGGGTTCCCTGCTTCACAGGGAGCCTGCTTCTGCCTCTCCCTCTGCCCCTCCCCCTGCTTGTGCTTGCTCTCTCTCTTTCTGTGTCAAAAACACAGACAAAAGACAAACTTAGATCCTTAAAGATAATTTGGAATTTGTGAGGATACACTCCTGCTACGAATATGCTGTATCCAAAAATAGTAAAGACCTTTTCAACGGAGCTGGTATTCAGGCAGTACTCAGCAAAGATGGGGAATACTTCACCTTTTCCATCTGGTGGATCAGAAGTATGGATATGGTAATTTGCCATGATTCTTTAACTTTGCATGCCTTTAATACTGTACGAGTGTATCCTTAGGCCGAGTGTCATATGGCATAAATGACAGGATAACTTAAAGAAGAAGGGGTGTATGGAAACACGTGCAGGCTTCAGCATTCTGTGGGAAGAAGAGAATAACTCCCTTCATGTCAATGTTGACTGCACTATCTGTGTTCCTTGTCCCCAAAGTGTCATGATTCTGTTCCCTGGAACCGGCTGGCAAGCCAGAAATATGATTCAAAGCAAAGACCATCCTGTTCTTAAGTAAGATTTTAGTGAACTGCAAGCTGCTGAAAACATCAACATATTATTAGGTTACAATATGAGATATATAATATCCAAATTACAGGAGAAAAATAGATCCTCCTCATATTCTACATTGATTAAACCCACCAAAAAGATTCTATTCGTTCTGGGCCACACTTTTATAGGGGTATTGCCAATGTGGCATGTTCCCAGAAAAAGGATGAGCAGGATGAGGAAAAGTCACTAAAAGCCATCCCATCTGAAGTAGAGCCAAAGGGAATAGAAAGAATTTTCCTGAAAAAAAATTTTTTAAGAGAAATACCAAGATCAATCCTTAACTTCTGAGCATCTATATTTAAAAGGTGGTACGGGGTCTTCTGGGTGGCTCAGTGGGTGAAGCCTCTGCCTTCAGCTCAGGTCATGATCTCAGGGTCCTGGGATCCAGCCCTGCATTGGGCTCTCTGCTCAGCAGGGAGCCTGCTTCTCCCTCTTTCTCTCTCCCTGCCTCTCTGCCTACTTGTGATCTCTGTCTCTCAAATAAATAAATAAAATAAATAAAAATAAAAGGTGGTATGTAAGGACGCCTGGGTGAGTCAGTTGGTTAAGCGTCTGCCTTTGGCTCAAGTCATGATCCCAGGGTCCTGGGATCAAGTCCTGCATGAAGGAGCCTGCTTCTCCCTCTGCCTGCTGCTCCCCGCCCCCGACCCTGTTTGTGTTGTGTCTCTCTTTCTCTGAGAAATAAATAAATAAAATCTTTAAAAAAAATGTTAAATACTGTGAAGTGTGTAAACCTGGCGATTCACAGACCTGTACCCCTGGGGATAAAAATATATGTTTATAAAAAATAAAAAATTTAAAAAAAATTTAAATAGGTGGTATGTGAAACACAAAGAAACATGAAGCTTGTTGCATGACACTTCTCTTTAAAGATCTGGAAGTTATGTCTTAAAGACATAGAAGAATGGCTGAGATCAAAATTGAATAATAAATGCAATATAGAGGTGTAAGTCAATGACTTTTGGAATTCAGAAGAAGTTTAAGATTATGTCCACTAGAAGAAATCAGAAAATATTTCACTGGAGGGGTAGAGTCTGGACTGGACACCACAGGATGGAAAAATCGGGGTACTCAGCAGTTTCTAAGAAAATATTCCAGGTGAGGGCACCTGTGTGGCTCAGTTGGTTAAGCGTCCAAGTCTTATCTCAGCTCAGGTCTTAGACTCAGGTCTTGATCTCAGGGTCATGAGGTCAGCAGTGAGCTCCACACTAGGCATGGAGCCTAGACACCTGCATATACATACGTGTTTATATATATGTATATACATGTGTATATACACACATGTACATATACATATTTATATGTACATATGTATATTCCAGGTGGAGGAGCAAATGCAGTTACGAAAGCAATGCTATGTGAAAGATGTTGTTAAGTAAGAAGTTAATGCAAGGGCTCAAACGTAGTAAACTTTTGGCAGCTTTTCAAAAAACAGATTTTGAAGGGCTGTCTTTATTATCTGTAATCAAGTGCTACAATGTAAAAAAAAATAATGAAAGGGTTGATTTCTCTATGTTTTAAACCCCTAAACAAAACAAGACAAAACCCATTTGATATCATCTAGAATTTCTTCAGTAATTTCCACTAATGTAATGCTAATCAGGCCATGAGAGGATAATAAAAGTAAAATCTTTCCAAAGCTCAAGAAGGTATTATGTGAGAGTTTTGTTCTTCATATTTAAAAGATTGTCATTTAGAATCAGAAGCATACTTGTTTTGTATTTTTCCAGAGGGTAGATTTGGATCAGTAAATGGTAAGGAAGTTTTCAACTCAACTTGAGAACTTCCCACAATTTAAAACTGTCTATCCATAGAACAGATGATGCCGTTAAAGCATGTAGCTTTTCCTAAATTGAAAGTAGAGAGAGTCAATTATCATATGGTTTCACTTACTTATGGAGAATAACAAATAACATGGAGGACATGGGGAGATGGAAAGGAGAAGGGAGTTGAGGGAAATTGGAAGGGGAGGTGAACCATGAGAGACTATGGACTCTGAAAAACAATCTGAGGGTTTTGAAGGGGCGGGGGGTGGGAGGTTGGGGGAGCCAGGTGGTGGGTATTGGGGAGCGCACGTATTGCATGGAGCACTGGGTGTGGTGCATAAACAATGAATTCTGTTACACTGAAAAGAAATAAATAAAAAAAAGAAAAGAAAAGAAAGTAATCAGAATAAAAAAGTAGCTACATTCTTTCATGATGACTACTTGATAACACTGTATTGTGTAATTGAAATGTGCTAAGAGAGTAGAACTTAAGTTTCTGTCTCTCTGTCTCTGTCTCTGTCTCTGTCTCTCTCTCTCTCACACACACACACACACACACACACACACACACACACGATAACTAAGTGAGGTGATGGATGTGTTCATTAACTCAACTGTGGGAGCCGTTTCACAATATACACATAAATCAGATCATTATGTTGTATACTTTCACTACATTACCATTTATTATATCTCAGTTATACCTCTATAAGGCTGAAAAAAAAATGTGGGAAATTATATGGGGCTCCTGCTTGATTAAAGCTCCAGCTTGGGAAAAAGTTCAACTAAAAAAAAAAAAAAAAGTACTCACAGAGGGGTTCTTTGCTGGCTCAATCAGCAGAGCACGCAACTCCTGATCTTGGGGTTATAAGTTCGAGCTCCATGTTTGCTGCAGAGATTACTTAAAAATGAAATAAGAAAGGGAGAGAGAGAGGGGAGGGAGGTAAGAAGAAAGGTAGGAAGAAGGAAGGAAGAAGGAAAAAAGGAAGAAAGAGAGAGAAAGAACTCACAGAGACCTACTAAACTTGTATCAGGATTGTTATAGAATGAATTTCTGAATCTGTTTGCAAGTGTGACTAGTGATGTTCTTAGGATCTCTGCAACCATAACTTTCTATGTAACTGTGTATTTAAGCTACAGACACCATGCAAAGCAGAGTGAAATTCAGGGGCAGATTCATTTTCCTAAGTCATGGGTGGTTCATTCTTTTCAGAAGTCAAGGGTGAAGTCAGATACCAGTATAAAATTTTGTGCAGGATTCAATCCAGACACTTTATTTTATTAAGTCAAGAATGCAATCTAATTTAAACTACTGCGTACAACCATTGTGAGTTCTACTGGGAAATGTGTGGTTTTCTTTTTTCTTTAAGCGTAGAAGTAAATTCTGTTCAAATATTTGTGGAGATTATTAAATTGTCAAACTAATTTAGCTATACTACACTTTTGTTAGGCTCATTAGATGTTAAATACGACTACCATGTTCTTGGCTGTGAGAAGAGCTTGACCAATTCCTGACAGACTTTTAATTAACCATCTTATATAAATATTTGCCAAATTGTAATGCCATTTCATATTAGCGTTCATATATTGTGCAGTTACATATTCTACTGAGTATAGTTTAATTCCCAATGGTATAAATATTTGTGGCTGATGAAGCTACTTGTCTTGATGTTTGGAACTTGAGTCACATAGTTGAATTCTCTGGATCAACTAAAGCCACGTGGGGAAGCAGAAATATGTGCATGTGAATCTAATGCCCTTGTGTTTGTTGTTTCCAGCTGCAGTATTGAAGTATGAGAACAACGTCATGAATATCAGGCAGTTCAACTGTTCTCCTCACCCATACTGGCTTCCCAATTTCATGGATGTTTTCACTTGGTCCCTGCCATTTGTTGGGGAAAAAGGTGTGTTGGGGAATCTTGAGATGTTCTTCATGTAATTATACAAGAAGGAAGGGGAAGAGATGGGGACTCTTCTAACCAAAACAATTCATGAGTTGCAACATGAGAGAAGTGATTTGAAAGTATGTCACCGTATATACCCTGTTCACAAAATGCAATGACTGAAATAAGGGGAAGCAAAAGCGATGAAAAATACCAGGAGTATTTATATCATCTCGTTGGAACAATGGAACCCTTTTAAAAGTAACAGATAGGGGCACCTGGGTGGCTTAGTGGGTTAAAGCTGCTGCCTTCGGCTCAGGTCATGGTCTCAGGGTCCTGGGATCAAGTCCCACATCGGGCTCTCTGCTCGGCAGGGAGCCTGCTTCCCTTCCTCTCTCTCTGCCTGCCTCTGCCTACTTGTGATCTGTCAAATAAATAAAATCTTTTAAAAGTAACAGATATATAGTTTTAACTGGCTTCAAGCTGTAATAATGGCTCCTTTTTCTCCTTACCCCTTTGTATTAATTCAAAAGTGCTATTAAGAGGTTACTATAGCTATGCCTTTCTCACGCTTCTGATGTTGATAATAATCATAGTATGATAGTGATCAATGGCTATAATAATTTGAAAGACAATATATACAACAAAAAAACGGTTCATGACAAATAGACCATCAGTGTTTGCCAAAGGAGACAAATTTACATCTAAAAGTTGTAGCTATTATCTTGTCCCAGTTTTTTCAAAAGAATTGGCTTGCCTTTCCTTCCTTCCTTCCTTCCTTCTCCCTTTGTTTTGTTTTCTATTTTGACTTAAACCTCAACAAAAATTTCAAGGACAGGCTGGCACCCATTGAGCCTGAGTGTTTAGGTCAGGAGGCCTTGGGACAGACCAGGTCATTCCTTGTGTATCTTGGCACACAGCACTAGAGCAGGTAAATAGACTTCAGAATAAAGGTAAGAGTTTTCACATGTTTCAGCATCCCCTCAGAGGGTTGTAGAGAAAAACTACACATTTTTAAAAATATTTATTTATATTAATAAGTATATGTAATATATTAATGTAATATTTATTTTTTATAATACTTGTGGGGGGGTTTTCCTTTAAATGCCCTACAATGGGCATATATAACCCAGAAGTTATGATTGGTCAGTGAATAAATCTTTCTTTCGGACACCAAAATAAGGCAAGAATCAATTTCAAGAGTCTCTGATAGGTATTCCCAGCACTACCCGTGTCACCACATTCCCGCCCTGATCAGAACACTACATGTGTTACTGTCCTCTGTTGGCTTTTCAGGAAACAGAAGCAGTGTGAATCCTGATAACTGTTGGGCACCCTTTGAACACCCTGCAGTTGGGTTGTTGCCATTAAATGTTCAGATTTTAAACATTTGTTATAAAAGAACCTATTCATGTATTTGAGTATGTAATTCACTTTTGATAATTAAACTGAAGCTATGGATTAGTGTTGACTACACCGGTGTTTTAATCTTTATCATATGTCTTCCACTCTAGAAGAACATGGATTTCAAATAGTACCTCTTGAGGAAATAGTGGGCAAGTTTCTTTTCACCTTCATGATAGAAACCAACCTAATTTTATAAACGGTTAAATGTAAATAACATGCATCTTATACTGTAAAAGTGATGCAGTACTAATTTCTGTGACAACACTTTCATGCAGTTTTATTGTCATCAATTTAGCCAATTGAATTTCTTGTTAAACTTACCTAAGTTTTATTGTTAAGGCTTTTTGAAAATAAAATTTAATGATGTATCAATTCATTTATTTTTTTTATTAGTATCCCTGAAACTACTTCAAATATATTAGTCCCTCAATCAGCATTTTTTATTAAACACAGAACTACATGCCTATCACTGTGCTGGGTTCTCTGGGGGATTAAAAAGATTTAAAAAGAGATCTAGCATTCATTGAGTCCCTGCAAAACAGAAGGTCTCAATGTGGTCTACATCTCGTAGCCTCATTGTACAACAAGTAAAAATTCAGAAATAGCCCTTTCCTCTTTCATAGACATATGGTATATCCACAGCCACATATTTGGTTGTCCATTGTCTGTTGACCTATGGCTAGTTAAATGTTATCATACAATTTCATAGACACAAGCTAATACTTTTATAAACATAAAGTCTGTGTAGAATCACAAAGCTGGTTATCTTTAATGATCTGAATTTTATAGAAACTATCTTGCAGGAGATTCTCTATACAATACAGGTAAGAAATGTTATTGCTAAGCTTGCTCATTAATAATCCCAGAGTAATCATTAAGGTTATAATAAAAAAATCTGAGCGTTTTTGCTTTTATTTTTTTCCTTTTTAGTGACCGAGATGCTGGTAAATGTCCTCAACATCTGTTCAGATGATGAACTGGGGTCAGAAGAAGATGGATTTGATGGTAAGAGACTTGAGCCTATGTGCTAATGCTGTTTGCCACATAATCACATGGGTGTCGCCTAGGTAACCCAAAGAGCAAATCTCTAAGATTAAGCTTATGTTAAATTATAACATAGTACTGAGAATGGAAGGTACTATATTTTCCATTTGATTTGAGGAAGTACATACACACACACACACACACCATGAAATAATTTTCCCATTACCCTGAAAACAGTGAACTATTTTAATAACCATCTTTCAATAGCTCACATTGCTAAGTGACTTTTTTGGCCCCTTAACAAAAAGAAAAATTCAACCCCATAGCAGACGTTACCATTTACTACGTAACTTTCGAAGAGTGCCTTTAGTGAAGTTGTTCCTGTCAGCTATTCATATTTTGATGTTTATGATAAAAGAAGATATTTACACATTGATATGTTGGTATTCATGTCAATACCAGTATTTTTTTTTCTACCTGTAATAAGTTACGAATAAGCTATGTCGCTTTTGTATTGTTGTTTAAGATACTATTTGGTATTCTGTTACCCTTGAAGAGTATCCTACCTCTGTAAGAGATGAAGACCCATCACGTGAAAGATGGAGAGAAAAAATTGCTGTGGCTCTTACCACGGCACTTCAAAATCAGTGCAACCTAACCAAAATGTAGTTGCAGGAAGAGAGTGTGAGAGCAAACCATATTTCCGTAAACATGAATAAGGACCTACTCTTTGTAGGGTACTTAGGATGCCAAGATGCCGGAGACTTCATCAAGTCGCAGTCTGGATAGAGAGACTGATGCATAAACAGAAAATATCAATGCAATAAGACAGATTATAAATTGAAGAGTGAATGTGGCAGCAGAAATTAGATATTGCGGAAATTTAAACTGATAACATGTTTCCTTTTTTTTTTTTTAAGATTTTATTTATTTATTTGACAGAGAGAGAGAGACAGCGAGAGAGGGAATACAAGCAGGGGGAGGGGGAGAGGGAGAAGCAGGCTTCAGGCAGAACAGGGAGTCCGACCTGAGCTGAAGGCAGACGCTTAGGAGCTGAGCCACGCAGGCGCGCCAACATGTTTCCCTTTTAAAACTGCACTTAAGTCAAATGAAAACTGAATGTGGTCCTTTCTGAAAGTTAGAAGCTAAACAGCATGATGTAATGCTTACTTAGATTTAATGCAGGTCACATCTACAAGTGCAAGATACTAATGCTTCAGGCAAAAGTAAAATAGAAGTACTCCTGTGCTCATATGAATTGAGTCTATAAACTTAGGTAGATGTGGAGTATCAAGTTGTGCCTATCCTTTCCCGGTCTTTCTCCTTTCTAGAACTTCTCCCAGCTTCATTACTTGTTTGTCTCCATAGCCTATTCTTTAGTCGTAGATCACGTTGCAAGGGTATGTATATTATAAGGAAAGAGAGAAAGTAATATATATAATACTTGTAAATATATATGAATATTTACTAGGTTAGAATTAGCTAACAAGTAGCTATAAGAACTTACTTCAAAAACTATATTCATATATTCATATATTTTGAAATATCTAAGAGTTCAATGGATATTTTATGCTTGATCCAGGTTCTAGATGTTTCATATGCTATAGCCACAGTTCGTTACTGATAACTCTTCCAGGGACAGTAATATCATTCAAGAGATAATATTTTTATCATGATTTTTATTTATTTTATCAGATTTTTCTTCTAAAGAAAGAATACCACCCTGGCAGAACGTAAATCTTAAAAGTCAACACACACTTTTGAATAGTTGTCTTTCCCTATGGTCCTTTTATTCCTCAAAAGAAAGATTAATTAGCATTAATACAATAATGTGCTTCTGTTAACAAATCTCTATTGCAGTCAGGTTCATTGGCCAATATTTATAATACAAACAATATGATAAAAATGTAACATAAATAGTACTGCATAGTAGACCTGTAATAAGATGTTTATAATAAGTAGACTATAATTATACATTAATCCATTCACTCAGCAAATATCTATTAAGCACCTAGTGTGTGCTAAGCACTGCAGCTAAAATGCCTGTACCAGTACAGGTGTTTCCTGCCATTAAACATTACCAAGACTAACTCAGTGCTTAGGTCAGCAAAAGTTCTCTTTAGCCACCCTCTTGGTCACTTACATGAAAGGGTATATTTTGTGACTTACTCTGCTTTAGAATAATTACTTTCAGTCATCATCCAGTTACTTATCTGCAATTGCTTTTAAGCCTGTTAATTCCAATTATGGAGTACATATCTTTCAAGAGATTTGGACATTTTTTTTGTTTGTTTCTAAGCAGACCACTGAAATTTCACTCTACCGTGCTTAAATCTTTAGTCGGTCATGCAGAGAAAGAGCTATGACCTCTACCTGATCTTTAAGCTCACATCTTATAATTAGGCCCTCTAAAGAAAATAGAAATAAAAATTTTAATTAAAAGTATGTTGAACTTAGGACATTATGCATTTTGAAGTAAATACTCAGAAATATTCTTTAGTGTCTTGTGTAACATGATGCAAAAACTATGAATTTCTTCAAAGGTACTCAAAGTACGAGTTGGAAAACTTTCCAGAACTCTGGAACTCTCTGAGATTATAGTTTATTGAGAATGTATATTGAAGTTTCTTCTTTTTGGAGTGAGGGGTGCAATATTATTTTTGAACTTGGGAGAAAATATCTCATTCCTCCCAGTCCCTCCCACATGCAGCCTGTAGTCTGTCTCTCTCTAGGGTCGGGCCCTCTGCTCTACCTACCAGGCTTCCAGGCTTATTGGCTACAGAGGTGGAAAGCAGGAATCAGAAGACCGCAAAGCAATTAACTGAGCCTCTTCCTTAAAGGGCTGCTAATTCTAAGGGTGGGTTTGGAGAGATGTAGTATTTCTTCATGAGTTATCAAGTTCTTCTTAATATTTTGTTCCATATTCAATGTCAACTGCAAAGTCCAAGGTAGTAATGATAACCTCTACAATCCATGACTATCTTTTTTTCTTATCAGATTGACTCCTTAGTGTCTATAAAGTCTAAGGCAAGTAGGGATTCTTTTCATTTCCTAGAGGAATGGAAGTTATGGGATGAGTTTTGGTTTTCCTTCACATTCCATCAGCTCCCCTTTACCATTTAACGATGGCGATAACAGAATCTGACACTATGTGTCAGGCATTATTCTAAGTCCTTTATATATATTCACTTCTTACTAATTTTGACCAACAAAAATTCATAATTATTAACGGTCATTATTTTTAACTACATTTACTAAGTGATTTATATTATCTCCTCCTAAAACAACCTGTTGATATAGATGCTATGATTATCCCTCTTTTACATTTGAAGTGATTGAGACTGGATGAGGTGAAGATAAAGTGTAGGGTCACACAGCTAGTGAAGTAGTAGAGCCTGGATTCAAAGTAATGTCTGCCTTGTTCTCAGACTCTTGAACTTTCTACAAACTGTGATTACAATGCTTGGAATCTTTTTCTTTGAAGCAGTGTGATGCCTTTTTGTTGTTGTGAAGAAACAACAGTTAAACATAATATAGTTTGTTCTGTTTAAATACACTATAAAATAAGAAAGTAGGTTTTTTGTACTATTTAGCCATGAAAGTCAAATAAATGGCAAATAAAACAGTTTCATTCTATCCCTTTAATTTTAGTTTGCTCCAAGAAGTTATGTGATTCATTATATTCAGGATTTTGTTGTAGCTGAGCAGACTATTAACTCCTGGCTCCTCTAGTCTTTGCTAAGTAGAAATCACGCCACAAATTTCTTCTCCTTAGCATCTGCCTTACAAATAAAGGAATTTGATAGCCTATCTAGAACAAGGTTGCTATTTTAAATTGGTCTGTGGTTCTTTAATGTTGAAAATAAAAACTTGTATTATCTTGTAAAGTTTTTAAACAGTTTAATACCAATGCATGTTGTTTGAGAATCTAATTTATATATATTGGGGTCTTTGTTTCCTGTTTCTACTTCTGATTTTGGATGATAAAATTATAGTCTGGTTTCAATTTGGGGTTGTTATTCACCAGACCATTTTAGAGAAAGAAGAAATCCAAATAGATGTATTTCTTTTGGGTAGTTAATTCACATTAATGAAGAAGACTCATTTCAGGCCAAAGATTAGAAAGTTATCCCAAAATTGGGATGGGGGGAGAGCTGACAGAAGTCAAGCAAACTGCATCATTTCAAAGAGTTCTTTATTGTTCATTATTACAACAAGAACATCTGGAATAGTGATAAGCATTAGAAACCTAATAACAGTTTCATGAGTTAGAAATATTTATTTATTTGGAACTTTCTTTTAAGTCCTAAAATCGTAGACTCTGAGATCACATGTGTGTGTTTGTGTGTGTATGTGTGTGTACACACATACATACACACAGACACAAGTTATGTTTGAGACTATGTTATGTGGCAAGTCTGGCTACCACAGAACAGTGAAGGTGAAACTGAAATCCTGTAGAATAAGAAAGGAAAGAAAAGAATAATAAAATGAAGACATTTCAAGCCAAGTATAGTTTCAGGCTGCACTGGAAAGACTTAATATCAAATTAGAATTTATTCCTCTGCTTTCATCTAAAGAGCAAACCACATGGTGGAACTCTTCTCCTTTATCCACATTTTTGCGTTATCCTAATATTAACCACAGACCAGTCACTGAATACGGGATCAGAGCAGTTTTTTGCAAACCTCTATGAAACCATCTAAATTTATACAAGAAAATTATCTCCCATCATCTGCTTTGAATTATTAGGTAATTCTTGATATGAAATATCATAGGTTCCAGAGTGTCTCCCCACTTCTTTTAGTCTAACTTAAAAAAGCCATTTCCAACATTTTGAAGGGTGAAGTTGGGAATTAGTGGCACTAACACGGCACTTGACTGGTCCCTGAAGAATACCTCTATAAAGGTTTGGTTATATTATTTTCTATCAAAACTGTGTTTAGTTGCCATGATGAACGTTTGCGATAAAATTTCATCTTAAAAACTCCCTTCTTCTGCCCTTGGCATCTGGCAGCAACACATATACCAAAAGCCATTAACCTAGAGTTTCTCTTATGGCTGCAGTTATTGTCATTTCTGTGCATCTCATAATATCCTTCTATATTTCAGGTTCCTGAGTTTGAAAAAAAAAAAAAAAGATGTATGTCCTATAATAATTGACAGTTTGGGGTAAGGGGAATATTAAGTTTTAATATAAAAAATAGAAACATCGAGGGGTGCCTGGATGGCTTAATCAGTCAATCATCTAACTTTAGCTGGGGTCATGATCTCAGGGTCCTGAGATGGAGCCCCACATCTGGCTCCCTGCTCAGCAGGGAGTCTGCTTCTCCCTCTCTCTCTGCTTCCTCCCTCTGATCCTGCTGTCTCTCTGTCTCTCTCTCTCTCAAATAAAAAAATAAAAATCTTAAAAAAAATTTATAAAAACCCCAAAATTTACCTAGAAGCATTAAAAATAAAATAGAAACGTTTAAAGATTTATTTATTTGAGAGAGAGAGAGAAAGAGAGAGAGCAGGGAGAAAGGCAGAAGGAAAGGGAGAGAGAGAATCTTCAAGTAGACTCCCAGCTGAGTGTGGGGTCTGACATGGAGCTTGATCCCAGGACCCTGAGTTCATGACCTGAGCTGAAATCAAGCCTCTTATCCAGCTTGCACCACCCAGGAGGCCTGAAAATAGAAACATTTAGATATAATAAATAAATAAATAAATAGCTTCAAGGAACACAGGGTGATATGATTCTTGTTCTGTCAACATTGACACATAACCTGAAGTTGGTAAGCTTGGAAAAATGCTTACAAAATGAACAAAGGATGAGTAGGAATATAAATTAGGAACTTGATAATGTATCTAAAAGTTGAGGTGACCAAATCAAAACAATGATAGTGTTAAGAATAAAACAAAGTGAGCTATTTCAAAGAATAGTCCAAGGACTTAGAGCTATAAATCAACGGGGGAAAGAAAAGAAAAATTAATTTGGGTGGTTCAGGCCTAGGGGTCTAGGAGGATGAGAACATTTATGGAAAAACAAGTTTCAGGAGAAATGAGTTTAAGTAAAAGGGACATACATAGCTCTGGAAATATCTAAGCGAGGTTTGGAAGTGGAGTCCTGGAAACTGGGTACAAAATCTGGGCTAGTGATAGAGGCTTAGAATTAAATGTCACAATCGACTCTATTGGCCTCTAAAGTTGCTGACATAAAAGGGTAAGATCAGAAAATTGCAGGCTAATCCTTTAAATTAACCCTTGTTGAAGCTGGGGGAAAAAGAGACAAAGGAGAGAAGGAGAAAGAAGGAGAGATCAAGTAGAAAGGACCAGGATTGTATACCAGTTCAGGCAGCAGCTGTTAAAAATATTTGCACCAAGTGCAGAAAAATTACTGTGAGATGTAAGTCTGGCCAAAATATGAAATATTAGGACATCACTATGCTTGTCAGATATCAGATTATTGAAAAGAGATGTTTATGGTGGCTGTGGTATTTATACTAGCTAAAAAAGAACATAGCAATCATTGGCAAAGGGCCAAAAAATAAAATTCAGAGTACCTCAATTTTCATATCATATTTTTATTTTATTTTATATATTTTTAGTTCTCTGTAAAAATACTCCTTTATGGAATGTCCTTTTCTGTATATGCAGGCAAACACATGGTTTCTGCCTTCGTTGAGCTGAGAGACTCAGGCAGCAAAAAATGGATTTTAAGTATTTTGTCTTACAGAGGCTTGAAAGGGTTGGGGGAGGGAGCATGCATTGGGACAAAATATTTGATAACTCAAGGAGAAAATTTAGAGGAGTTCTTCTTGTCTTTTACTTCTGACAAGGAAAAGAAAAACACCTTATGTATATTACTGCATTTGGATGTACAGCCATGTGAGAAATCCATGTAAGTTTTCCAGGAAATGATATGAAAAGATGAGTTTTAGTTGACTGTTGACCAGTGTTAAGTTCTCTTATCTTTATTATAATATTTGAGTTTGAGTGAGGTAATTGGAGAAAGGAAAGACATACATAGAAAGGAAAAATATTCAGTATTTTATAAAAGGTTTTGTTATTTTTTCATCAGGATTTTATGGATTACCATCGAGTTTAGTGTTGTTTTTTTTCAGTTACTTAATATTTTGGTCTATAATGTAGAGTATAAGCCATTTTTGTCACAATAAATGTATCCCTTGTACTCTGTACCATTTATAGTAAGGTAACTACTTTTGTTTTTTTATCATGGTTATACCATAAAAAGGAAGCAAATAGTTTATATCCAATATATCATTAAAATTGAAACATGTGTAAAAACATACACAGGGGTTTCCTACATAGTAGGCTAGAAATTCCCATCGTATTTATAGCTATTGGTGTTTTGGGGCCTTGACTATCAAACAAGGTGCCTGGGTAGCCATCATATTGTAATCAGTATCGTCAAGTCTAGCTTATCATATTTAGTTGCAACAATTAAAGTCCTTTTAAGTTGCTAATTAAAATGATACATCAACACAGACATTGAAAGTACTGCTTTCCCTTCATATTGTACTACCATGATTTTGCACAAATGTGCTTCTTTATTACCTAGCCGGATTTTCACATTACGAAGAAGTCAGACTTTGCAGAACAAAGTAAACATGAAAAAAACAGCCATATCATTATTGGTATTTGGTTGGATCGTGTCCACCATTGGCTAGAATATTATGCTTACAGTAAGATAATACTCTCAAATTTTATGTTGCATTTTCAGAGACACATGTATTTTACACATGTACAGTATTTATACCCAGGTTTAAAAATCATTAATTTTGTAGTATTTGAGCCTTCCTCCAACTAGTGTTGACATTGGCCAACTTACACTAAACATTAGCTATTGCGTATCTAAGCATACATTTCAACTGAATGTATTTGAGAAAGAAATATGAGAAATTTGAGAAAGAAACCTGAATACATTCTTTATTTGAAAGGAATTGAAGTAGAGAGCTCTTTTTCCTCGATGAAGGCAAAGATTCTGTGTATATGTCTATACTTTAGAAAAACATCACTTCTCACAAACAAGGTTAAGGTAATTTGGATGTGAGAGAGGCATTCTTCACAAAAGGGACTAGAGTGGTAATGGAAGCTTGCTGGAAAGTGATACCATAAGAAAAGATAATTCGTCTTGTATTTTTGGCAGAGCTTTCATGATTCTCTTTGTACTAAGCCATTTTATGGGTCCAAGTTGTCTACCCGAAGTACTTATATGAGAATAATTATTAGTTAATTAACAACTGCAGACAGAGTTGTTGTGAGTCCAACGTTTGTAAAACATTCTTTTGATAATAATCATTTGATCTCTGATAATGAGTCTAAGGACTTTATGAAAAAGTGAAATAAGTGCTCAGAAAATCTAGATTTTAAAAATATTTTTCTATGAGTGTAGTCTGTTTGGGCTCTTCCTCTTTACGTATAAAACTTTTACTATACTTTTACTATAAAACTTTTCTTCCACTTTTTCTCAGCATAGAAATAGACATCTTGGTTATATTTTGTCAGCCCACCTTTTGGAAGTGTTTCTTTTCCCTTCCCTTCCCCTAACCCTTTCTCTTCCCTCCTCCCTTCCTTCCTTCCTCTTTCTTTCTTTCTTTTTTTTTTTTTTTTTTTTCCTGAAAAGTGAAACCAGCAGCATCCTGGCTGCCAGCATTTTCCCCTAGTAGATGTGCCATTATCTGGGGCCCAGCCTTTAGCCTGGTTGGCGCAAAATAAAACTGAGGTCCCAACTTGGGGAGCTTGATATTAACAAAGATCACACAATCAGTCTTTTAATCTACAGTGAGAAGTGTGAGTGTTAGAGGAATTGGAATGTCCACCTCTCCACAAGCATTTCCTTCTTCTTAATAATAATTGCAAACATTACTAAGTACTTCTCATGGACCAAAGCTCTGTGCTAAGTGCTCTAGCAGGTAACATGGTATTGGGCACACATTTGTTAAATGTTGGGAGTGAATGAACACATTACATATTTAATTCTTCAACCCACCTATGAAGTGTATCAGTCAACCTGCTACTGTAATGGATTTTGGCTCTGGGTCAGCACTTTTCAGCTATTAACTTTAGGCAAATTACCATCTCTAGTCCCTAGAATCATGCTAAGGATGGTGGAGACTAATAGTACTTCCTCTAGTGGTTGTTGTGAAGGTTATATGAAATAATGCAAATAAAGCACTTTGAACCTTCTTGACTTTACACAACCTAGACTAGAAACCTAGTCACCTGTCCAGGACAGCACAACTAGTGAATGGAATTGCTAAAGCTCAAACCTACGTCTTTTATTCCCAACCAAAATTCTTCACCATGGTTCCCTTTTCTCCCTCCCACTTGCCAGTATCTTCAGGTCTTCAGACAAGTGAACGAGCTGCTATTCATGATCTAAAGCCTTGCACTAGGGCCAGAACCTTTGAAGCCTTTGCTCCCTGGACAGAACTTCCCTAGACATTTCAGATGTTTGCCTCAGCTTCTCTTCTGTACTCTGCCTCTGTGGCCCACCAGCACATTTTTGATTGGTGTATCCCCTTCCTCTGATAAGATAATAATATCTGTAGCTATTGTTTAAGTCTCACTTAAGTCTCCTGTACATGCCTGTGTGCTGATCATAGGCCACAACCCAATGCTCATTTCTTTATTCTCATTCTTGGGCAAAACATCACTGCATTCCCCATGTGCTGGCAAAACACCCACCTAGGTCTTGAGGAGCTCCAGAAGACCTTTGAGTGGCTTTGTTTCAGATAAGCTCAATACAGACCCATGCCTCCAGGTGGGATGTGGCTGGGAGGGGTGTGGGGGGAAACGGTCTCCACTGTCAGACCAATGAGTTGCCTTACTTCTCTCGGCCTGTTTTTTTATTGTGCTATCAGATGATGCTCAGTTCATTTTCTATCTAGCATATGACACGTAGGACCATGAAACATATTTTACGCTGTCCATTTCCCCCCTTAATTTGTATCATTTCAGAGATAAATTTAGTTTGGACGGTTTAAATGTAGTTCTAACATTTGATGAATGCATAAATCCATAAGAGTCCAGAATTCCCTTCTAGTGCGTGCATCCTTTTGGCATTTAGCATACAGGCACAATGAGGTCCTTAATAAATACCTTTTTGAACCGTTACATCCTCACCTATACACAGAACAATCCTGGATAGCTTGGACACCCAGGCATTATGATTGTCTCTCCCATAGCCAAGAAGTCTAAATTTTTAACTCGGCATTTATTATTTTATTTCATTTTGCTTTGATTTTGACTTATCAGTTTACAAATTTGATGTGTTTCTGATATGACAAAGAGGCCAGTCTGACCTGGCATGTGAAATCCCATTAGCTTCTACTTTGGTAGAAATAAAGTATAAATAAAGTATAAATCAACTCAAATGTTCTTTGTAAGGTATAGTTTGACTATGTGATGGTTTCTTGAAAAATCAATGGAAGTTCTCCAATGTACTTTGAGATCTTTTAATTTTTACCCAAGTTAGATTTATGTGTATAGCCAATTTCTGCGATTCTTCTGAGGAGTCCCTGAACAGATGGGACAAAATGTCTCAGAGAACAAAAGTCCGTGAAATCAAATTAAAACTTGTAAACAGAAGTAACTTTTAATTATGCAGGATAATCAAATAATGACAGTTACTTGACATTTGGGAGTAGTCTTTACATTTTTAAGATTTCCTATCCAGATAATTCATTTATGTTTTATGACAAGAAAAGTGGGGAAAAAACAGTCTAGGCTGTACTGGCCTTTCTTGGAATCCATTACATAAGAGAGGCTTTTTATTTTAAAAAAATATATATATTTTAAAGGATCTTCTGTTCCTTTCAAAATAGGATATGAGACAGAATCATCTTGTGCCAAATATCACACTATTGCAGGGTCTCTTACGTGCTGAGATTTTAGTTGAACTAAAAAACATATGGGAAAAAATTGAGACTATGTGGTTTGGAGTGAACATGGAGTGAATAGCCATTATATTCCAATTTTATCACCTATGTATATGTCATATAGTAGAATAAAAAACAAAATCAAAAAGTATTCCAAATATTTTAGGTTATGATCTTCAAAGAGATGACGTTTTACAGGATATATTGAAATCTGTGATCCAGGGGGTGTTTTCCTACCTCACGGAGTAACCTACGTAAGCAGAAGGAGAACTGTTTGGTGAGGGCCAGCACCTAACAATCTCTTTGGACTAGATTTAACTGGAACTTTTTGTCAAGTGCTTGAGCAGTACAGATCTCCAAGTATGGCTAGTCAAGGAGCTCTTCTGGCAGCCATCAACCCTAGAAACTGAGCCATCACTTTCTTGATAGAGCAGCAGTCTTCATGCTAGAACATTTGTACTACTGGGGTTACCCACGGACGTCTCAAGGGGAGTTTCAAGGGAATCCATTTTCTCATCCTCAGCTTACAGATGTCCTCCTTCCAAAAACTCTACTGAGCTGGAAAATTCAGGCCTCATTATAGCTTCTCCTTTTCCACCTCTTCTTTCTCAATTGTCCTTCTCCAACTTTAACAGAAAGGCATAGGTCTCCAGAGACATCACCATTGTAAACCTTGCCTTGACATGTTTAGTACTGGGTACCAACAGAGAGATGCTGAAGACTCAGTGTCTAGAAATCTCCTTAAGCAAGGTGACATAACCACCCCCCATCTTTGTCACTAAGGGATGCATTCCAATAAAACTTTATTTCTATGCTTTTAACATATTTTTAAATATTTATCATAGATTTATGCTATCTAGCTCATTTATGTACTACTAATAATTGTGATCTTGATTACAAAGGAATTTTTGAACACTTAGGGCTTCATTGTGTCAGGAATTTTTTTAAAAATACATTTAACTCAGGGGCACCTGGGTGGCTCAGTCAGTTAAGCATTTGCCTTCAGCTCAGGTCATGATCTTGGGTCCTGGAATTGAGTCCCATGTTGGGCTCCTTGCTCGGCAGGGAGCCTGCTTCTCCCTCTCCCTCTGCCTGCCTCTCCCTCCTGCTTGTGTGCTCTCTCTCTCAAAAATAAATAAATAAAATCTTGTAAAAAAAAATAATAAAAAATATAGTTAACTTAGATTTTGAAACATATTTTTGATAATAAGATACAGAGTAGTCATAAAACTATTTTAAAGTATAAACATATAATTCACTAGATTAAAATCAGAGAAATGGAAATGGAAATAGAATTTCAAAGAGAAATAGGACTCATGTACATTTCTACGTGTCAATGAGTATCTTGTTCGTGGACTTTTTTTTTCTTTAAATGGGTGATGATGGGATGAAATTGTTGTGACATTTATATGCCATTAGTTAAAAAAAAAAAAGTAATGCAGTCATTTTAAAAATGGAAATATCTATTCTTTACAACTATTTAAATTTAATGGTGGGGATAGTATACTTTGGAGGATAGTCTTTAATAGATGCCTGAGTAAAAAAATGTAAAAGCTACAGTTTTAAAGTCAGTCTGTCCTAGTGAACACAGTTACTCAGTGTTGATGGTGCTACCCCTAAATCCAGGGATTCAAATGCCTGACAGTGTGGGCAGATGTTTAAAGCACTTGACAAGCTCATAGCCAAGGGCAAAACCAGGTGGATGTCTAATGTAACTTATAGATTGCATCACTTTGTTGGCATTTAGAAGCTCAAGATTTATTACTATAGTAGGCCAGGGAAACAAAAGACAAAGAGTAAGGTTTAGGGATTATGACACCTGATTTGGATTCGTAGCCTGATGGGGACATGTGTTCTCCTAAGTAAGATAGCCTGTATACTATGGTGTCATCATCATCATCTGTAAAAAGTGCAGTTATGCAAGGTTTTTAAGGGGCATCTGAAGACTCTTCTTTGTATGATATCTTGTATTTCAAGGTGCTGATTTTGGATGGAAACCTAACTAATTTTTGTCTTTAGTATAACACACAAAAGATATTTTTTATCTCAACATCTTGTGCTTAATTCTATCGCTAGCCTTTATTCAAATTCAATAATTGCTCTTTTTGATGAAAAATACAATCTGGGGGTACATCTAAACTCTGCTTAATAATAATGAACTACGATAAAATTTTACTTTCAAAGAGAATAAGTTTCCTACAGAGATCAATTTTGTTAACAAATTTGGAAAAGTGGTAACTTTTCTCTATTAGTTTCTTAGATTCTAATTAAAAAGGTAGAGATTTGAAGCTTACCAGCAATATATAGTTCTTAAAATATCTTTCTTTTGGAAAAAATAAAAGTGCAAAATGTTAGTGTATATGCGTACTTTTGTATAGAATATATTTTATTTAATAATATATGCTATGAATATACTTGTATTAAAAGGCATTTAAAGAAAGAAGCCTAAATAATAGCAAAAATTGAGGCCACTTAAAATAATGAGGTGGAAAATTTCTGCTACCATTCACATTAAAAAGTAAACACCTCATTTTTCTCTGCTTTTTTGGAAAAGGAGATTTTTCACATTCTAATAATCTGAAAATGTTCCTATTTTACAAGACATCTGAGTATAAAAGTTTTAAGTAGCTCATCATCTTCATTTCTTACAATTACCAAAAGGCATTGAAAGCAATTAGAATCCATTGAATTGGACATATAAAACAAAACCTTACTGGGTCAGTGTTCCCTGGGAGCTGAGGAGGGATGGGGTGTCTGTAGCCGCACTGAGAACTTTCCTTTATTGCTTCCTTTGGCCGGCTCATGCATCCTCCTTATAACATAAAGGGCAGGATGGAGACGCCTCTCTTCTCAAAAGCTTTCCTCCCTTCCCTCAAAACCAAGTTTCTTGCAAATACAGTTTTGCTTTTTTGACATTTTATTATTAAAATATTTTAAATATACAAGAATGTTGAAACAATTGTATGGTCAATATCCATGTACTCATCACTTATAGTCTACAATTAACATTTGATTATATTTACTTTCATGTATCTACCTCTCCGCTATCCATCGGTTCTATCCATCCATCTATCCATCAGTCCATCTCTTTCTTTCTTTGGTAGATACATGACAGGGTATGTTCTGTTAATCTCTACTATGCTAGTACATAAGTATGCTCGTACGAGTATGCTAGTAAGTAAACTTCTTGCCTGAGTGTACTTACAAGCTCACGCCTTTACAGGTTGGTCCAGGCAGCTCCTGCTTCTCTCACCTGTCCTCACCCCAGCATATCTCCATCCACATAAGACTTCTCAGCCACCACTGAATATAACATGGATTGTTGTGGCCTCCAAAAGTTTGCAAATTTTCTTCCTTCTACAGAGAATACTCATTCTCCTTGTTCTTTTGCTCTTGCTTATCCTTCAAGATCCTTTAACTACTATGATTTCAGTGAAGTTTTTTTCTCGTGCCTCAAGGCAGTTAGTACCTGCTATCAATGGCATGCTGGTGTGCCTTTAACAACTCATCCTCCAGGAGGAAATGGCCCTAGTCTGTGGCATTTACAGATTTCCACAGTATATATTCTCTTCCCTGCTACTGATGTCAGGCTGCCGGCATGAGGTTGAGAAGAGATATGCCCAGGGTCACCTGGTGGCTCATTCAGTTAAGTGTCTGACTCTTGATTTTAGCTCTGATTGTGATCTCAGGGTCCTGGGATGGAGCCCGTATTGGGCTCCATGCTCAGAGGGAGGGCTGTTTGAGATTCTCTCTCTGCCTCTCCCTTTAGACCTCCCCTTGCTCATGCTGTCTCTCTCTCTTAAATAAATAAAATCTTAAAAACAAAAAGAGAGAGATGTGCTCAGTCTACTCTCTCACTAGTGGACTCGAGCCAGCTTGGGCACACCACTGCTACTATCACTCGATTTGTCCCACTCTCTTGTTGTCATTCCCGTGATTTCCTCCAGCGGAGATCCCGCATCCTTCATATTTCTGTTGCTGGCATTTAGCACGTGGCAGGTATACGGGATAAGATTCACAAGCACACTTAATGAAGAAATGATTTGGGTGGTATCGTATTCTATCTAGCACTTCCCACATAGTCTAATTCAGTTAACACGGAGGGGTTTGCAGCAGTACCTCAGCAGGCTGGAGCTGTGAGCTGGATGACAGAGCACGTGATGTGTGGCAGAAAGCCCATGTGCTGAGAATCTCTCTTCCCCCTAGCAGTTGGCTCCTCCCTGCAGTGAGGCTGCTGCACTTTCCTGGTCCCCTTAGAGGCTGCAATCCGCCCTGCAGGGATGCTGCACTCACTCAGCAAGCCATTTGGCGTGGATGCCTTTCAAAGTCATGAAAAGTCAGCGAGGGGCTAAGTTAAGGTCAGAAAGGACACATGTTAAAAGCAGATCTTTAAAGATTTCCTTGGTCTCTACATTAGCCTCTTCCACTTTCAGGACAACTGAGTGTGCAGGTTTGCTTGGATTCTGGATATAGTAGCATCAGATCCCAGGCATAAAAGAAGATTAGAACTTAAAAGTTGAAGACAGAGAGAGACGGGCTCAAAAAAGAAGTGATAATTACCCAAATGGAAATACAAAATGAAATTTACTTAAAATGACTGGGTTTTTTTTGGTTTTTTTTTGTTTTTTTTTTAACATATGAAATGTTGCCTTTCCGTTATGGACTTGTAGGTTAAAATGTTCTGTTCTTTTCAGTGAAAAATAGTCACTTCAGTTTTAATGTAAAAGGAATTTTATGTTCCTGCATTATTTTATTTGCTCGATTTTAATTTGAGCTACTGTAGTCATTTCCAGGACTTAAAGAGAGCGAGTATGTTGACTGTGACATTGTGTTTGCATGTTGCAACTAGTAAAATTCTGAAAAACATGCTTTTTCTTTGATCCTGCTATAGAATACAGACTGTGAGGAATTGCAATGGAACAAACATTATTTGAGTATTTCAAATTTTGGTGAGGTTATCCAAGTGTGGCATTAGTTTCATTTTGATTTTGAATATTTGGAAAACACTGAAGGCAACTTCTAACTTAAGAGATACTCATTTTGAATGTCTCTTCACACTGTTTACGATTTGGTTGTTTTTTATTTCTTGAGTAAATGTATTCTAATTTTATAAAAGTAAACTTTTTACCTGTGTTATTGAGACATTTAAAAAGAGACAACCGTTCTTCATTAAGAAAAGTGTTGTCAGGGTGCCTAGGTGGCTCAGTCAGTTCAGCAGCTGCCTTCAGCTCAGGTCATGATCTCAGGGTCCGGAGATCGACCCTGCTTAGGGCTTCTTGCTCAGTGGGGAGCCTGCTTCTCCCCTGCCTGCTGCACCTTTTGTTTGTGCTCTCTCTGATGTAAAAAAAAAAAAAAAAAAAAAAAAAATGTTGTAACGTGCTGTGAATCATCATTTTTTGGGAGTACACCTATGAGTACATAAAGTAGAATAATCTGTTGCATGCTCTTCAGTTGGTCATTTGATCTGAAAAAAAAAAATAAGGAAGGACAGACTGACTCTATCAGAATGTTGATTTTACATTTCAAATTCAGAATCCATTTGAGCATTTTTCTGAGAATCAGTTGATACTGAGCTGAAAAGGACAGTTCCATACAATTTCTTTCCCTCCCTTTCTGACTAGTTTCTTATTTTACTTTGCTCTGGTTGTGGTTTTTACAAGGCCTTTACTGAAAAATTTCTGGGAGATTATCCTTCTTATATATTTCTCATTTATTTTATGTTTTGCCTTTCTCATTTCTCTTAAAAATATACAGTTTTATTTCTAGCTGCTCCTTCTTGCTGCTCTCCTTACCGTGCTTCTAAATATAGTCACCACTTTTGGACCTCACCCACATTTTACATTCTTTGTGTCTTTTGGATGGATTTATGATCTGGCCATACTGTGTGTTGGAGAGGGTCAGAATCTTTTCCCTGACTTAGCATCCCATGACCTCATATTGGACTGGGTCAAACACACTGGAAATACTAACTATAGAGTAAGAATAGCATGGTGTTAGACCCAAAACAGAATTTAATGGAATAACAGAAAATATATAGATAAGAAAGAAAGCTACCTTAAGGAGACTAATTGCGATCCCACTTTTTTCTTTACTTAAGAAATGTTTCTTAGTAGTCTCTTGATCATAAATTACCTAAAATGCAAGCACAGGAACGTCAGACTTTTAAATGGTCTCTAGGACAGGATTTATTGTATAAAGAATCATAATTACAAATCATAGGTAGTAAATATTGTTAGAAACCCAGGATAAATTTCGAGGCAGGGATCCGGCCACACACTGTTTTCTTCTCAACTGTTCTGACCAACAGCATGTAATTCAAGGAACCTAGCAAATGAGAATCCATGGTTCCACTTAATCATTAGAAAGACTGTATTGGAGAGTGGTTTTCTCTCATGCATTGAAACTTCCTCTACTCGTCTGCAGGCAGAATAGCTGCTAGTAATAAGTCCAGCCAGTCAGTATGTTGGGAGATATCCGCCATGCTGGGATTGCCACAAGGGAGAAAGAAATGGTCAAAAATATGGGCTGTGTTCAGGTTAGAGAGACAAGGGGAAGAAGCCAGCTCACTGGTACGCACCTTCTGGGGAACACCCGTGAGTGCGTGAGGTGGGTGTGCCCTCATAGCTCTTCTGGGGCACTAACCCCCTCAGGAGAAGGAAGTGGCCCATTTTGTTTTCCTTTTCCTTGGGGGAGAGAAAAGCAGAGGTTTGGGTTTTGTTTTTGTTTGTTTGCTTTTTATCTGGACAGTTCAAAATTGTGTGTGTTGATGTGAGTTTTCCTTCTTACAGAAATGTTAGGGTAGTGATTAATTATTTGACCTCTCAAACAATGAAAAGGTATTCTAAATCACATTCTTAAAAGCCTGTGAAGAACCTGAGGTTCCTGGGTGGCTCAGTTGGGGTCATGATCCTGGATTCCTAGGATCGAGCCCTGCAATGGGCTCCCCACTCAGCTGGGAGTCTGCTTCTCCCTCTGACCTACTCCTCTCTCGTGTGCTCTCTCTCATTCTCTCTCTCTCAAATAAGTAAATAAAAGGTCTTTTTAAAAT
Source organism: Mustela nigripes (assembly GCF_022355385.1). Lineage (NCBI taxonomy): Eukaryota > Metazoa > Chordata > Mammalia > Carnivora > Mustelidae > Mustela > Mustela nigripes. Next base: position 164,158,467 of record NC_081557.1, on the reverse strand, counting down.
TAAAAAAAAAAAAAAAACCTTGCTGAGAGAAAGAGCAGAACTCTTTCCATCCAAAAAGGTCAAAAAGCTTGTCCTTATCTCAGATTGAAAGACCAAAAATTGTACCAATTAGCACTGGTAGGTTGCAATCTCTAAAAAAAATTAGCCAACTTAATAAATTGTTCGTTTGGATTAAGAACATTTCTGATATTATCTGAAAGGATAATATTGTTGTATTTATATTGGTGGCAGTAGAACTAGAAAAACAATCTTGTGTTAACACTTCCTACAAAGTCCCATATAATGTATAATAAGGCTATCTGAGCCCCTTTACCTTGGATTATAAAAATCTTAGAAAGAGAGATGTTTTTCTGTGATTTGCACTTCTCCAGACATGCTTTGGGAATTTAATAAAAAATAAAATAGTTTCACTAAAGATCATATAGTATTATTTTTAAAACATGATAAAAATGTTTATAAGTAACAATAATCTGCATAGATTGATTTTTTTTTTCCATTTGGAAAATACAGTAAGTGGTAGAAGTTACTCAGACAGACCTGTGTGTAACTTTTACATAAGTACTAAAATACAGACCGTGCCACCATCTCTCACTAAACCCATTTTCCCCTCTAGAACATGTGAACCAGCAGAAAGAAGATGGAAGAGTAGCAAGTCCTAAAAGAAATGTTTTTATGGCCACTGAATGACATGCATGAGGTTTCAGGGAACTTAGGGAATTGAGACTGCCTTCACTTCAAGGGACAACTTTCGAAAAAGGAGCTTCCTAATAAAGTAGTCTTTTCAGCATAGAGTCCAGAAATGAGTAGAAAGTCCTGGTGACTCACCTGATTCTTTTTGCCAATACATACTCTCTCTGTAAAAGCAAAAGATAAGGATAGGAACCAACCTGGTCAGCTCCATGATTTTTCTCTTTACCCACCTCTCCTTGGAAATCTCGAAAGTTGTGCTTTGGCATTTTGGGGACCTCTTAAGAGCCACATCCAAGTATTAATAGCCAGATGTATAGGTTTTTAAAATTAATTCTGAGATAAATCCACTGTTGGGGGAGGGAGGTGGTTTTGCTTACTGTAGTCGGTTATATATCTAAACTTGTAAAATAATTACAGTTAGATAAAAGGTCACTGACTACTTAACCTTCTCTTTTAAAATATAGGAGCAACAGCCGCGGCCCGGAAGGAGGTGATAAGAAACAAGATCCGAGCAATAGGCAAAATGGCCCGAGTGTTCTCGGTTCTCAGGTGGGATCATTGTTCTGGTGTTTCTGTTTTGAATGTGATTATGTGTCTTTTGATAAACATTTTAATACTGTAATATGGTAATATAAGTATTTTGCTAGAAAATATTTGCTTTTTCTTAGTTGTTTTTTTTTTCTTTTAAAGTCCAGTTCCTGCTGGACTTTAGAAAATTTATTTCACAATAGGTTGAAGTTGTAGTGAAATAGGAAAGCTGTTATAATTCATTTTATGTTTCATTTTGGTTCTGTGGTAAAAGATGAACTTATCAGGTGCATTTCACTAGATTTCTAGGAAATGAACATTAATCACTGAGCTTGTTCCTGTGACTCTGTTATTCTAATAAGTCATTGAGAGAAAAATAGTTATTTAATAGTTATTTAATGTTTCAATTCCCATGCAGTGGTTATTTTTTTAAATAGATCATGAACCATGTTATTATTAATCCTACATTGTAAAAACAAATATTTTCTTGAAGAGAACTAACTGCACTTTATTTAAATTCTTTTATCTACTATTTGGTAAGACAAAGTAATATATTTCTCCTCAAAAAATTGCCTTGAAATATGGCATTATTTATATGTGAGGAGTATATGGTCAATTCACAATTCCCCATTAACAAGGATAAATAGGTATACCTTGCAAAACAGACCATTTCGATGTTGTATGGTTCATAACCAAATTTTTGCCAAATTTTTATCTCAACTCTTCTTCCTAGAGTAGCTGTGTGGGCTCTTCTGATTTCTCCTCTGGCTGTTGCTAGTCTATTCCTGGTAGAGTCACTAAAGAATAACCAAATAGCTTGTTGCCAAAAGCAGGGAGCTGTGAAAAAGATGAAAGGCAATATCATCCTTTCTTAAAGACACCAAATCAAAGTCAATAATAGCTCCGTGCTGACCAGCCAGATCTTGAAGAGTCATGTTAAGGCTGAAAATAGGGCACTGTTGCTCCTTACAGCCTAATGAACGAGGCTGCCTGTGCACTAATGCTTTCTATTCCTGACTGAATTTCCAGGACTCACTCACTCATTCAGTAATAACTATACACGTAAAGCATTGATTACATACCATGAAGAGAAAAAGGCGGATAGCAAGTGGGACATGAGGCACTTATTTTAGTGGGTGGCCAACAAAGAACTTTCTGAATAATAGCATTTGAGTAGGAAGTGTGGGGGTGACCTTCACGAAAACGCAGAGTTAAGAGTGTTTAAGACAGAGAGAAGCAGGTGCAAAGATTCTTGGATGGAAACCAGGTCAACAGTTTTGAGGCCCAGGAAGGTCTGTGTGGCTGGAAGGATGTCTTGTGGCAGCAAAAGACCATGTGAAGATCGGAAGTCCACCAGGACTTCTGCAGAATCACTTGCTTGTTTATCATACTTCACATTTACTGACTTTTTTTTCTTGATTTTTTTTTTTTTTCTATCTGAGGTCTCTTGATTTTTTTTTTCTATCTGACGTCTCTGTGGGAAGAAGTAAAAACAGCTCCAAAATTTCCAAGTGAAAGTGTATTTAAGGAAAAAAGGAAAGCCTTTCTTAGTATAAAAACTTGTTTCCATCCATGTTAGTTTTCAAAGCATATGAAGGTGGTAAAGGCAATGCTATAGAGTCATAAGTAGGTGTCAAGATTGGAAAGTCCTTCTAGTCAGTCCCCTGCCCACAGGTACATAAGATGGAATTGTGCCCAGCTGAGAAATGGTCTCTTCATACCCAGCAATGGTCAGTGACTTGACAGAGATTGCATACATTGATGGAAAATAAAAACAAATACATTGTATTGCAGAATGCAGGGGGTGTCTAGCCTGAGAAAAGAAGGTGAAGGTTAGCAAGGAATGACGGAATGTTAGATGTGTACAGTACACTGAGTCAGGTACAATGAATACCAAGTTAGAATGACAGACATGTGGACAAGAAACTAATAAAGACAACAAAATGTGTGCTAAGTGCATGAAGAGATGCTTTGCTGTGGATGAGGATGGGGCTCCACGGAGCTCTGTTTCCTGCAAAACAGAAAACAGGAAACAATGTTCCTCAAGAGGTTGACATAGGAGGAATGCTGTGAAGGATAGGTAGCATTCCTTTAGGTGGTGAATTGTGGAACAGCCAGGTTTGGGAGCTGAGAAGTCATCAACCACACAGTCACATAGTCCTAAGGGCAGTGCTTTAAGAGCCTTCTTGCTAAGTGCCAGGTGCCCTGTCTCATGGTGTATGGATTTGACAGTAATCCACACAGCAGACTTGCAAGGGAAGCACTGTGTCCAAACTCAGTGTGCAGCACTAGTGAGTGTCTGGAACAGTGTGGTCGGCGAATTCTAAGTATTCAAAAGTGCGGAGTCTTAAGACATGAGGGTGAGTGAGGAATCCAGGGAAAAGTGAAGCTGAAGATGTATTTAAGTCCAGATCCTTAGCCTTGAATAGCATGGTCATAATAAAATATCGAATTTTTGCATGGAGGTAGGGACCGTCATAGGATGTTTTTCATAGGATAAAAGGCATGCTCTAACCCATGTTTAGATATTGTATGTTAGTGGCAGTGTGGCGACTGGACAACAAGAGGACTTACTGACGTCAGGGAGGACGTTTTGGAAACAACTGAATTTATCCAAACAAATTAGGGTATAGGGGGAAACATACAAAGGAAGAGACGAAAAGAATTTGTGAAGCTGGACATTTTTAAACGTAATAAACAAATGTGAATGGTGGTATCCATCTGTCAGGTATAACGGTCCGGCATATTCCTTCCATCGTGATAATTTGCCACATTATAAGGGAATCAGAACACTGTCTTTCAGCAGCCTTGGCAGGGAAGGAGCAGGCATGTTGCCTAAGATCCACCAGTCAAATGAATGCACAGAAAACTTGTGTTTTGAAATGAGCATCATGAGGAGGCAGGAAGCGGGGAAGGTGATTTCTCTCTCAGCTGTGAAACCTGAGAGGACAGCAAAAGAACTACTTTCTCAGAATGTGGACAGCTTTAGCATGAGCTTAGGTGTTGGCTCTGAACAGTGGCGGTACCCGATTGCACAGCGTGGATGGACACCCGTGCTCTTCTGGGCTGCAGACTCTCTGGGTCTGTGAGCTCTCTCAGATCCTTTAGTGCATCTCTCTGCTGTCAGAATCAGCCAGAGTAGGTTCTGTCGTTTGTTCCAAGAATTCCGACCTCTGCAAGGGGAGATGAGGGAGAGGAAATGTTCTAAGAGATTCCATAGCGATTCTAGCCTCTGCAGTGGGTTGGGTGATAGTGCTGTCATCTAAGGAAGAGGAAGTATTTCTCCATTTGAATACCTAACAGGTATTTTGGGGGAGGATTATGATAAATTGATTTGGGCATATTTTTCCTCTGGGATGCCGGTGGAATATTCATTCAGAGACGGACAGGAATTCTACCCTGGAGCTTTAGAGAGAGATGAGGGTAGGAAATGTCATGAGAGGGGACAGAGGGGACACAAGACTAAAGTAGCCCAAGTGGATGGTCTCGCTATGAAAGAGAGGAGACACAGGAGAAAAGGAAAAGAATCCTCTAGAACAGTGCTTTGTAGTAAAAATATGATGTGAGCCACATCTGTAGGTTGACATTTTCTAGAAGTCACAGTAAAGGAGTAGAAAGAAATGGGTGAAATTAATTTTAAGACCGTCTTTTATTTAACATATATGTTGAGAATTTTATCCCTTCAATGTGTAGTCAGTATAAAGCTTCTGAAGGAGATGTCTTACATTCTTATTTTCGTATTAAGTGTATGAAACCTGGTGAGCATTTCATACCGACAGCACATCTCAAGTCAGGTTGCAAGTGGATAAGAGCCACACGTGGCTGGAAGCTTCCATTTTAGAAAGCACAGGTGTGGAGCCAGAGGAAAAAGATCATCCAAGGGACTGGGAAAGGGGAGGCCAGAGGAGGAGGAGAACTAGGGAAGAAAGTGATTGAGACCTCTGCAAAGAGTCTTTCCAGAAGTGGACGTGGTTATCAGTGGGCCGTAGAGCCAAGGTGTGTGAGGGAAGACTCAGTGGATGTGGTTGGAATTGAGGAATGGGGAAGCTGCCAGAAACTATGAGGCTTGGGTTTTGTGTGCAGCAGGAGCAACAATCAGAATATAGGGAGATGAGGAATATCGTTGAGTGCAAAAGGGAAAAGAAGGGAGGAATCCTGATTTCGAATATGAATGCAAAAAAGAAGATATGTTCCTTTCTTTAGAGGGACTCCCAATTCCAAATCCACATATTAGCACTTAAGATGATTTCTTCTTGGGGCGCCTGGGAGGCTCAGTGGGTTAAAGCCTCTGCCTTCGGCTCAGGTCATGATCCCAGGGTCCTGGGATCGAGCCCCACATCAGGCTTCCTGCTCAGCGAGGAGCCTGCTTCCTCCTCTCTCTTTGCCTGCCTCTCTGCCTACTTGTGATCTCTGTCAAATAAATAAATAAAATCTTTTAAAAAAAATTAGTTCTTCTTTGTGTGACCTCTACTGGTTTGACAGCAGAAGCCTGGAAAGGTTACAGTACTGTATGAGGGCAAGCAATGATTAATGACCATCTCAAACCTAACATTTTTAAGACAACTATAGTAAAGGATATAGAAGTCTCAAAGGTGGATAACATCACCATTCTATTTTCCTTTTACTCATTCTTTTAGTAAATGTGTTTCGAATGTGGACTATATACCAGGTGCTTTCCTGTCTGGATACTTAAAACAACAACAACAGAATAAATAAACTGTATAGTTTTTCAGGGGTAATAAGTGCTTTAGGTAAAAATAAAATCAGCAAGGGGAGAGGGGCAGTATATAAACAGCCTTATAAAGGAAGTCCTCACTTAGAGGGCTATACTTGAGCAGAAATTTGAAGGCAGAGAGGTAGTGAGCCATGCAGATACTGGAGGGAGAGTGTGCCAAAGAAGGGTAGAGCCCTGAGGTGAGGTGTGCCAGATGTGTTGGAGAGACACTAAGGGGAGTGCACGCTATAGGAAATGGAGTATGACAGATGGGTGAGGTTAGGAGAGCGTGGGTTGGGAGTTAGTTTTCAAAGGCTGTGGTCAAACCTAAAGATTTTGCTTTTCACCCTTAATGAGAGGAGAAGCCTTTGGAGAGCTTTGTATAGGGAAGTGGTAGGATCTGCATATGTATTAAAAGGCCCAGCCTGTTTGGTACACTGAGAATAGACAGGGATGGAGGCAGAGAGTGTGATGAGGATGGAGCAGGAAGACCAGTACAGAAGCTACTGGAAAAATCCAGGCAAGAGATGCTGGTGGGAAGCAAAAGAAGTCAGCTGCTAAAAGCTATGCATTGTATGATTCTGCCTCTATGAAACATCTAGAAGAAGCAAATGTACAGAAAGTAGATTAGTGGTTATATAAGGGTGAAAGAAATGGAGAGCCACTCTAATGGACATGGATTTTCTTTTGGGGGCACTGAAAATACTTTAAAATTGTTTAAGGTGATTCTTTCACAATTTTGTGAATACACTAAAAAAAACTGATTAAATCACATACTTTAAATGGATGAATTATATGGGATGTTGCTTCTACTCCACAAAACTGCTTTAAAAAGGGAAGTGGTAGGATTGTGAGAGTGGCAAGATGCTGGAAATACTTTGATGGTAGAGCCCTCAAGGTTTGCCAGCTGAGTGGAGCAGGTGGAGAGAGAGAGAGCACAGGAGTGAAGGGGTAATTCCTGAGACTGAACGAAAAGATGAAGTTGAAGAAAGTTTGTGGAAGTAGCTGGTTTTGGAGAATCGTTTAAGAATTCTGTTTGGGTCATGTTAGATAGCTTCATAAAACGTGGCTTTGGTACATATAGTAGATGTTATATATCTATATATTTATATTATAAACACTTTCTGATTATGTAGAATTACAGCGTTAGCTACATGGAAAGAGATGAGAGTATTCCTATTTCATGGTTATTTAATCGTGATGATTTATTAATAACTCAAAGTGATTAATAGTTCTGTGACGAATAAATAGCATTGAAATGATGATGTGCAGAAGATGTAAGACAATCATCACAGTGAGTAATACAATAAAGTTCTATTAGCACATCAGTGGCGGGCAACACTGCTGAAAAGGTGGGAAATGTTACCCGTGGCTTTCCTGGCTGGATGTCAGTATTTGTCTACTTACCATGTGATGTCAATTACTTAATAGCGCCTTGAATGTAATTTCTAGTTCCGTAATCTATAAACCAGACAGGTTTTTGGGTGTTTTGTTTTGTTTTGAATCCCTCATATATACTCTTTGGTTTTCTCTCCCGAGGGAAGTAAGTTCCACTCATTTCTGCTGAGCCTTGGCTGGAAAACTCACATCCGCACTCTCCAGGGCTCATCTTCAACATATTTATGGGTGTCACGGTGGCTGTCCAGCAAACACCGCAGGGCAGTGCCTGCTTACAGAATGTGAATTGTTTTCTGTATCTTCGGGACTCGCAAGAGGCTGCGCCCGTGCCGGTGTATAAGCGTAAACTAGCGCGGCAGCTGTCCACTGACGTGGCGTGACCTCAGTAGGAATGTATGTAAACGCAGTATGTTTGAAACGAAGTGAAATCCAAGGGCCTGGGTGGAGGGAAATGGGAGTTCTACTATGCCTTTCCCCCCTTTTCTTTTGAAAGAAAATCAAAGTTAATGTCCGCTCCCCTCCCCGCCTTGTGCCTTTGCAGAGAAGAGAGCGAGAGCGTGCTGACGCTGAAAGGCTTGACCCCCACGGGCATGCTCCCCAGCGGAGTGCTTTCTGGAGGGAAGCAGACCCTGCAAAGCGGTAAGCAGGCCGGGTGGTGCGGGCGTGTGGGGGACAGCTCAGGCCGCGGGGTCGTCAGAGCCCCGAATTACTCACCCCTGTCAGCGCGGCCTCGGTCTTCAGACCTTCTCGGCGGGAAGAAGGGCTGAAACCCCATAGCAGTCGGACCAGTGCTGTCCGACAGAATAGCTCCCGGGTCGTCCCTGCACCGCGGTCTTCGCCCATCCTCCGCCCACCCCGCCACCTGCCACCTGCCACCTGCCACCCGCCACGTACACACAGCAGTCACCACACCCGCTGGCTGGGGACAGCCCACTTAGGTTGGCCACACGCAGGACGGCTTTGACAGCTTAGAGCCATTCCGCTGCTAAAAATAGCTTTTTATAAATTACGTTTCTGCTAAATGTTCGGGCTATCTATTTGACTGAAAAAATAAACACACCGGTAGATACACGTCCGGAGGCCTAGATTATAGTGGAGAATGGAAGGACCTCAAAAAGGTGACTTCGTTATCTCCTTGAAAAGAAGTTGGGAGTCATATGTGTCTTTGATTTCTCCATCCGAGACAGAGGAGACTGAGAAGAATGACATTTTATTTTTGAAAAAGAATGAAAACATTTCTTTTAAGATAGAGATAAAGATTTAATTTTTTTTTTTCGCTAGTTAAAATGTGTAGCTTTCTAGACGAGTATTGTCTAGAGAACTTTTTGTGATGATGGAAATTTCTGGGTTGGTCCAGAGGCCACTGGCTGTGGAGCACTTGAAATACAGCTCCTACAACGGAGACACCAAAACGGGATTTTTTTATTTTAGCTAATTTGTATTAATTTGCTTTAAATAGCCACATGTGACTAATGGCTACCACACCAGACAAAACAGCACTGCATACTCTTTTACGTTTGTGAATTTTGTCTTGCTGTTTTAGCTATCATTATGTACTATCATTATAATTAGAGTCCATTTTAATAATACATGATGAAAATTTGCTATTAAATTATACTTGAAGTGAATGCGTACAAATCAATAAAACAAAAATCCACTATAACATTTTAAAAACTAATCTCAGCCTCTTGATTATTTTCCCTTACCTTTCCCTGAATCTTTTTTTGTGGGTTACTTTTTTCCCGATCTCTATCCTTCAATCTAGAAGATTCACGTATTCCTATAGTTACATGATTTAGACACACCTCTTCTACGCAGAGAATCGTGCTCAGCGTCATGATAATTTTCTTTATTTTCATGTGAGTTTATTCCAAAATCAGTGTCTCTGGTTTCCAGAAAAGACACAAATTTGTAAATGAAGATAGGAAAAGGCATAGAAGTAAATCTACCCTTGAATTTGTAACTAAAAATTATCCTAATAACTTTTAAAAAACAAAAATTTCTCCCACCAAAATAAACATGTTCTCTAAAAAAAATTAGCATAAATGGATCATTTGCACAAAATACACAACTATCTAAATGACTGAAATATGCATAGTTTCTGATAAGCACATTTTAAGGTACAGCAGGTGTATTATCAGAGACTATGGGCCACATCTGCTTTGGAAGAAGACATTTAATAATGGGCAGCGCATACTTCTGATACGTGGGTGCTGGTGTGGTTCCAGATTTTTGGTTTACTTTTGAATTTAAGTTATTTAAGTTCTTAAAACTCTTTGTTTTGTTACTAGATTTTCACCTGTATTTTAACTTAGTTTATTCAGTTTCCTTTTCTGTTACTTTATGTTGAATCCATTGGTTTGTGTTTTTCTGTGTTGAACTCTGACACGTGCAAACACATCCACATATATCAGACATTAGGGCTAGAACCTCGTTAGTCCTGAGAACTTGAAAACCCCATATATATTTTAAACCACATCCATTGAAACAATTTCAAAATCTACTGTCTGGATTTCAAATTATCAAAAAGAAGAAACTGCTTAAAGCTTTACTGTTTAGCTTTTCCCCATAGTGGTAAATATTTTACATTTTTATCAGAAGGCATTTAGAATGCACTGTAAGGAAGTTAGAGTGTACGTTTGGCAGTTGCTCTAGTTTTAAAACCTTAAATTTTAAGAAATATGCAAATTCAAGGGAAGGGGTAGAATTTTAATATTAAACATTTTGGAGTTACCGAGAAGTTTTACATTTTAGCCCTTAATTAGGAAGATAGCAGCTGGCCTTAATAACGTGGAAAGACTCATACACCTGTATTGGTGAGAATATAGACCCTAACCTTATTATAAAAATTGCTGAGAAAGCAGTGGGCTTTTAAAAGTGTTGCCTCGGAAATATGCTGAGGTTTCAGTATTTGGACTGTCTCTTCTTTAAAATGCTGATAGAATTATTACTGCACTTGACATGTTACCACTTGATGATAGCATTTCAAGAATTCCCTTTCCATGGGTGGTATTCCAGTAAAGAAAACTGACTTTAAATTGGGTTGCCTGGCAGAGGAAGTCCAGACTGTGCATATCATTACCCACCTTTTCTCCCTCTCTCTCACCACTCCAGACAAGCTCTGTGTTTGTCTTTAAAGGACTAGCAACTCAGACACATTGATTTTATTCTTCCTCCAGATTCGCACACACATACACACACTCCACTTTTTCACTGTGCTAGGAATCACGCCATTTAATGTTAAATAGTGTGAATTATCCCACTGATATTATGACACTCCTTCGAGGTCTGCCATTTTGAGTAGCATTTTCAAATCTTAAGTCGCCAAGCGTAGAAGTAGATTTTGTATACTTTCTGTGTCCGACTAAGATTGACCTAGTCTCTTACTGATTCAATCTAAATAAAAGAAAAATGTCTTGTTTTTCAAAAGGGTTGACCGTTGTCATTTATTTCATGAACAAAAACCAGTTCACTCAGATAGGTGTATCCAGCTCATAAAATAAACTTCTCATTTTTGTTGTGGTTTTTTTTTTTCCCTTTCTTTTTACCATTTCTGTTTTGTTGTCTGTACCAGAATCCAGCACTTACAGGAACATTAATTCTCTGAGCTCCCTTGATCGTCACTGATTTGTTCTTAGAGTTAAAAATCCTCTGCTCATTTTTCTCATTCATTTTGCACCCCCTTTCTTCTCTTCAGCTACTGTTGAGGCTATTGAGGCTGATGAAGGTAAATTGGCCAGTCCCCTTTCTGTTGTACCTGCAACAGATAAGGGCTCTGCTGGGTGTATTCATTTTTTTATTTTTTTATTTTTTATTTTTTTGCTGTAGCTTGTACAGAGTGTGTGGGTGTTGGGCTAACAGTTGTGGCTCAGTATTAACCAAAATGTTCTTGCTTTAAAGGGGAAAATGTCCTTTTATGGTTTGTTTGTTTGTTTTTATTTTCCCTTAAAGCTATGTTTGACTTTGTATACAACGAACCTAGTATAGTCACAGAAAATCAAAGGATTATATATCTTGAAATCTTGAACGATGTGGGGTGGGGGTTATGGCAGCTGTTTTGACGAATATCGCATAAAATAATATTCTTTGAGCTGAACCATGTCCCTCCCTCAAATCATTTTCAGTCAGCACTGAAGAGAAGAGAAGAAAAATAGCTTTATTAAATCTAGTCTTCAGAAGTTTCTAGCCAAAAATAAGTGTTCGTTTGAATAGTGCTTTGTTGTAGTTCAACATTGATTTATGTCTCTAAAAAATATTCCAGTGTGAGACAGCTGTGTATGAGGTAAACAGTTCTGCTAGTCTTACAAATTTTAACCTATTGGTATTTGTAGGACAGTTAGCACCATTAAGATATTATAAAGAGTTCAAAAATCCCCAGTGGCTGTGGCAGTGGCCGTGACAAGAACAGTGACTATCGAGTCGTCACTCAACTGATGGTTCACTGAGTGTCAGTTTGGTGCCAGGCACTGTGCTAAGGCGCAGGACAGAAAATCAAGAACTGTACCTCCCCCACTGTGGCCTAGCATGGCAAAAGGACAACATCGTTGGTCCTCTAGAAATGACTTTCAAATCAAGTGCTTGAACAATATAGTCAAGAGAGGACTGCCTATCAAAATAGTTTTTAATATTATCCATACCACACCCTCTGGAAATTTTAAAAAGAATAATTTGAAGTTCCCCTTTAAAACAAAATTCTTCAGTTGTATTTTGTTCTTGCAAGATCACTTTTTTTTAATTTTTTTCCCAAAATTGTGTGCATATGGTCCTTCGATACGATGTAAAAAGTGCCACTTTAGACTGTCGAATTTGCATATGATTTGGTTCTGGTAGGGGAAATGATAGCACTGTAAGAGAAAATACAACTGCTTCCTAAATAGCAGTGAATAAACTGCTATTTATGTGGGAATTCTCTATTCCTCTTGGCAAATTCTAATCTGCAGTGTGCATTCTTGTTGATAGTTTGGCTGTTTTCTGTGGTTTCTGTGACTCTGTGTTGTGTTCAATATACTACCAATGTAAATTGCTAATACCCATTGTCTGACCAGCAACTACAGCAGAGCACATTCTTCCAGACCAGGGTTAGAGATTTGATTAGAGATGGAGCCCCATTCGGGACATATCCATTGTTCCAGCTAGAGTTTGAATTTCTGCGCTCTCACCCTATTGGCTTTGAAAACCCTGAGATGCCTCTTTTACCATTTAAATAATAAAATCGCTTCACAAATTATCATGTTGGCAAACTTCTGTATTTATTTGTTATGATGAAGTGATGTTCACAGTGGCTTAGAAAAAGAGTAGAATACCACTTTGTGCCATTATTTTGTCCCTCAAAATAACTGAGTGTTCAGGGTGGGTGCTCATTAGACAGCTCTGTTATTTTGCAATTTATTTCCAAATTAGAGAAGAATTAAGAAGCTTTGCTTTGGGCCTTGGTCTTTCCTCATTTCCCCCATCTTCTTCCTCTCACAGTTGACTAATCACCATTTTGCTAACCTTTAAAATGCAGAAGGGTAACAAACTATTTCTCATCCTTTCATGAGTTTGGAAGCAATGGTGTAGCTCTTTAAAAAATTTCATCCATGCTAGTGAAAGGCACTACACATTTGTGTAGGACTGGCTGGCAAAGTTTCAGCTTGAAACTGCTTTCCTTTCCCCTCCCCCGAAAATAAGGTGGGGAGGGTAAAGGTACTGCAAAAGTGTCCCCGTCCCCGATCAGCCAAGGAGATGTAGCCCAATTCAGCTCTGGTGATTGGTCCTTCAGTATCTGGCTTGCACATCACAGGAAGTAAAGCAGACTGATGTCATTGGTTCCCTATATGTACCTTGTTTTCAGCTCACTGGTTGGTGCGCCCACTGAAGAAGTCATTAAGCTTCTTGCACAAATGTCTGATCTAGTTCTACAGCATACTAAGGGTTAATGAAAAAAATCAAATATCCTTATGTCCCCTTGAGAATGCCATGTTTTCACTGAATAGGGCCCAAACCAATCCTGTAATTTTTGCTGAAAGTTGTGAAAGGCATTTTCTCCTTATTCGTAAAGCATCACTTATATCTGCCTAATCTACTAGGAAAGGGGTTTGCTTTGATTTAGGCAGTAATGGATACCAGATGAACATCATTTTGACCTGTTTTGCACTGAAGGGTGGACAACGTTTTTCTACTTAGTGATCTGATCTGGATTTTTCTGAATTTCTCTTACCTTGTCACCCACTCCACATGCTTCCAAAGTTGAGTTAGAGAAACGGGAGTTTGTAATTTCTCTTTTTTCTTCATGTAGCCGTTGAGTTGTTTGCCAAGAAAGCCTTTCTGGGATTCTGAAATGGCATGGAAATGCCCCTAAACTTAATTCCTTTCAGAGCTCCTTTTAGCTTCTGCTCTAAAGCTCTCTACTAGACTTCTAGGCATAGCTTGCCTGACTCTACTGAATTTGCCATTACTAGTACAGTAGAAGAGCTAGTGGAAGCCTATGTTATGGTCTGTCTAGGTTAGGGTGTCTGACACAGTAACCATGCTAATGATGTGGCCAGTTAATGCTAAGTCTGGATACCTGTCCCTGGTAGCAACTTTCCTCTTGACATATCCACTTCGGATTTCATTAATATAAACTCTTACGAAGAACCAGAGCAATGCTTACATCTTACTAACTTGAAGAGGACATTTTGGTTGGCAAGAGACATTGGCTGTTTTCAAACTTTTTGGTTATCTTCGGGTATGGTAAGGAGTCTGTTGTGTTGTGTTCAGGTCCCGTCATTCTGTTCTCTACTAAAGGATTCCCTCACTCACTGCGAAATCTCTAACCTCACCTGATGCAGCAGCTGTGCCCTTTGTTTTCCTCTGGCTAACCTAATTTTTCTTTTTCTTTTTTTTTTTTTTTTAATGATTTTCTGTCTAGCTATCAAAGGATTTTCACCACAACATAAGATCACTAGCTTCGAGGAGGCCAAGGGCTTAGACCGAATTAATGAGAGGATGCCACCTCGCAGAGATGCCATGCCCTCTGACGCCAACCTTAACTCCATCAACAAGGCTCTCGCCTCAGAGACTAACGGCACGGACAGCAATGGCAGTAATAGCAGCAATATCCAGTGACCACTTCCTGTTCACTTTTTTTCTTTTTTTTTTTTTTTTGAGCTGCAGGGCATGATGGGGATTGCTGCATATCAGCAGTTGGATGTTCTTGCCTCTGATGGTAGCTTATTTGCTCTGGGGGCCAGGAATTGGATTCAGTTTACACTATCATTAAAAAAGAGGGATAGAGATAATAAACTATATTTTGGTGGGGGTGGTGATTGAACACCTCTTTTGGGTATGCCTTTTAAAAATGCTTATAGAAAAAAAATTAGAAAGAAAGCTAATGCTAGTATATACTGCAATGTTAGGGGAATGAACATGTTTTCCTACTGCATTGGGGACTTCTAGGTAGGTTAATGAAAGGTCTTTTATTATGTTACTGGACACGAAAACTTTGTCTAATTTCTTACTCTATTGTACGTTTACAGTCGCAGCACTAAAAATGGATGACATCAAACATTTTTAACAAAATGATGTACAAACTAAATAAGGACTATTTATTGATAATGTTTTGCTACTCTTGTCAGACAATGGCTATAAAATGAATTAGGCAGTCTTAAAAAAAAAAAAAAACAGAAAAAGAAAAAAAAAAAGAATGTTGCAAATTTGTTAAAATGCCAAAAAGGACAGTTTAATTTTGTACAGTTTATGCTTACCTCAGGTTTCTTTAGTGTGCTTGAATGCCCTTCTTTCCATATAACACTTATCTTATTAATTTAGCAATGAGTATCTTTTCTTTTCTTTAAGTTTTAAAAAAACTGGAATAATTACATCTATCTTTTTTTGCTGTTTATATTTAGGGGTTTTTTTTGTTGATAAATCAAGTCTTGGTTGTGGCTTGCTGAATTAAATATTTATGAGTGGTGCATTTTTAAGTATAGTGAACAAGACACCATATTAAGTACAGTGATAAAGCATCTATATTCTGTAAAAAAAAAAAAAATCTGCCTATGCATGTTTTTTAAGAAAAAAAAATGGCTGTATCGGCCTGTATGAGACTGTAACGCGCTTAGTGGTCTGACATATACTGGAAATGTATGTATACTGGCGTACTTTATATTCTCTAAAATGCTTAATGCCTTTGAAATTTTGTAATCAAAAAAGCTTTGAAAAAATCTAAAGGGGAGAGTATTCTTAAAAGTTTTTAACATAAGCTTGTCAGTGCACATATAGACGGTTAGCATGTTTAACAAACCTTGTGAAATTTAAATAAGTTTGTAGTTACATGTGAAACTCTAAATGCATGGTAACTGTTAATGTCATAACGGTTTAGTTATTTTGTTCTGTTCTGTCATGTGCCACAAAATATGTACTTTTTTCACTTTTTTCCCTTTGTATATCAGTTACGGGTTACAACTGGTTCATTCTGAAACAACAACAAAAGTCCATTCATATTTTTTAACAATTGTATAAGTGCCCAAGTAATTCACTACAGCCTAAAGCCTTGCCTTTGTAATTTGACTTCTGAAATGTTGGCAATCAAAGCATGCACTTGTAACAATGACAAAGAAAAAGCATTTTATATTACTACTCAATAAAATGTGCATGAACTTAAAGAACTCTCATCCTTTCACTGAGTCTGCTGAAGGGATTTCTGTGCACAACCACCATGCTGTCTTCGAGGTGCTGGGCCCACCACCGCACATCACAGATTTACTTATTTAACAGGCTTCCTTCCCCGAGGGCCTGGTGATCTGAGGTGTGGTGCCTACTTCCGCTGGAAGAATCTTGGTGGCTTTGTGTCTCAAATCAGCAAGAGAAATATATTTAAAGAGCAAATGCCATCTTCTGGCTCCCTCAAATGTGGGAGTCAGTTAAGAAACCAGAGCATTCCTTTTTATTGAAAAAAAAAAATTGTTATCAGGTTGTTTCAGTTGTATTGGATGCCCTATCTGCTCAAGCAAAAAGAACTAAGCTACTAAGTGCATTTTCATCACGAAAGAGAGTTGCGTTTGTACTGATATGAAATTTGTATATGGCGCTCCGGCTCCTATCTAATCACCTGAAGATTTAAGATACACCAAATTGCAGTTTGTTTCTAACATTGTTCATTTTCAGTGCACTTTGTTTTATGTAATAAAGTATGCCTGTTATATCAAATAATAAGAATATGGCAATTAGTGATATAGTGTACCAAAACAAAGATGTTCTAGATATATTCCCTGGCAAAGACTATCCCCAATTTATTTTCATGAATACAAACATTTTCCCCCCCATGGATATTTTTCCACCCTTAAAAAAATGATGTCCAAGGAAAATATTTAGATGCAACTTATTAGAATGATGTGGAAGAAATGGTAATTCTTGATACCAAGGTGTTTCTTTTCATTCTTATAACTGCGGAGAAAATATCCTGACCAAAAAATTTTCATTTTGGGGGATTCCTTTCTTTTACAAATTGTGCTGAGGCAACTGTGGCTTAGAAATAAACATTTGACATTAAAATAAGCAATTGATGTGAGTATGCTTTGGTCTGTCCGGTCAGTAGTTAGGAAAGTAATACTGTATGTTTTTGCATGATTATTCAATCTATCAAGGAAACCAACGAAGAGCTGGAGTTATTTCTCCAGAAGGGATAATGCTACCAGGTCACCAGTTACTAGAGCTTTCTCCTTCATTTTTAAAGAACTTGTTGAATTCTTGAATTATTTATGCCAGTGAACCTTTGGCTGTACACACAAACACCCACATGCCTACGTGCACACACACACACACACACACTGACACACAGAAACAGCCTTCTGTCCCCTCCTTCACCCACCCTTAAAGTGATTTATCTCCTGAGAGGTCAGAGTCCATGCTGAGTGGTCATCTAGCTTTTTAAGAAATCAGAGCTAGATTTGATCAACCCTCAGTTAGCAATAGTTTCTTTGTTATCCAAAGTACCCTCTGCTTCTACTCTAAAAATATTTTTGAAGAAAATAAAGAAAATCTTCAGACACTAAACTTGTATGATGAGGGGAGCAAAGTGGAGTGGTAGGGGACATCTCTGCGCATCAACAATGGCATGCCTTAGCCTAGAGCATCAAAGTGGAAGCATCTTGTCATGTCAGGCCAGAACCCATCATGGTGGTGCTAAAGCCCCCCAGAGTGCTCTTTTCCTGAAACATTTTTTCCTCCTATCCCACCACGTTCATGTGAAGTATTAACTTAAAAGTAGACATCCATCTTTCTGCCTGAAAACCAGGGCCCCAACATGAAGTCAGCATCACAGGTGGAACTGTGGGAGCAGCCTTCCTAAAATGTCTGACACTTCCTTGACTACTTCATGTCCCAGTCACTGGATCCCTCTTGTCACATTCAGTTAAGAAGCAAGGACCTTTCAGTTTGCCCTGGTTGAGTGCCTGTGTTGTTCAAGACTGGAAAGCCCTTGAGTTGGACAAATCTAAGATCCCCAATAAAGATATGTCCCTTTACCTTGGTATGTGGCTTTCCACTTAATCCATTCAACAAACTTTGAGCCTCTGCTATGTTCTCTCGCTCTTCTTCTAGGTTCTTATTTTACACACACACACACACACACACACACAAAAGGTGGCAATCATAACAACATAAAGGTTTTTGCTATGATGTTAAATGTTTACGTAGTGAGTTAATGTCTGGCTTAACATTGCTTTTTCATGCCATTTGTACTCTGTTTCATGGATATTCCTTTTCAGTATATTTTATGGTAATGTTAACCAGAAAATCCCCATCAGGACCTTTCATGATAAATTCAATTTTTTATAAATGCATATGTAACAATGGGAGGCAAGACGTTGGGAAAGAAATGTTGGACCTATGAGCACATTTTCAAGAGGCAACATTGACAAATTGGAATGCATGTAGGAGAGTAGAAACCCAGCAGGGAAAGAGAGTTGTTTTAAACAAAGATTGAAGAAACCTAAAAAGTGAACAGAAGTTGACATGGTAGCTATATTATTGAGTTGGTTATTCTAAAAAACCTTGCTTAAATCAGAAAAATGCCAGCTTATTGTAAAGTAGAGGTAGTTAATAAATGACCCTGTTTAACAGAAAGTAAACTATGGGAGAATGTGGGTGTCCCCCCTTCCCTGGAAATGTTAAAGTCTAATCAGAGTTGATTCAGTGCCCTAAGCATCTCCTGAAGGATGCTGCATGGAGGGAGCTATACTAGACATAGCTGAACGGGTTCTCCTCAAAGAAAACATCAAAGTTACCCTTCAACAGTAGGATCCTAAATATCCTTTCAATCATTCAGTTTTCTGAAGGCATAGAACTCTGATTTGCACACTGTTCCTTGGGATCTCATTTACAGGAATACTGCCATGGGGCTGAGTGTCCTGAATCAACCAAAGCAGCCCTTTTATCTATTTTGCATATTGAGCTTCTATATAAACTGTCAGCTGACAAGTATATCCCCTAGATTAGCAAAGCTCGAAACTGACTGTTGTAGAAATTAGCTCAGAGCAAAGTCCCCTTAAACTCCAGCCCTAAGTCATTCTTGTCAAGTTATATTTTGAAGTCATTCTATACCAGTGCTGAGGTTATCTGGGTTTCTCCCCAACACCACCTTCTTGTCTACAAGACTGAGTCCAACCTCTTCAAGGTGGTGTGTAAGGCTGTTCACGATCCACCTCTCGCCTCTCATGTGCCCTCACTTTCCCCAACTTGACCCTGGGCTTCAGTCATGTAAGACATTTCACAGTGCTCAGAAAACACCAGGTTTCTTTAAGTTCCTGAGTCTTTATGCATATATCTTCTATGTCAAATTACCTCAACTTTGTAGAGGTCAAATTTGCCTTAAATATTCAGGCAAGGCATTCCCCCTCTCTAAATACACAGTATCCTGCACTATCTCTATTTTAGCACTTACCACACCAAGTAAAATTGTTTACTGTCTTTGTCTCTTCGTGAGAATTGTTGCGCATATATATATATACATTTTAAATCAGCATCTGAGAGTGCCTGGCATAATATTCTTTGGGAAAAGGGCAGGTTGGAAAAGAGAAGAAAAATGTTTTCCAGCATGATCTCACAAAATGGGTTATCCCAGAGCCAAGTGTCAAATCTTTATTGAAGAATAGCTGAAACTCTTGTCCTAGTTCAGTATGTTCCACTCATTCTCAGTATCTTCTGGAGACTGAAGGTCTGGAGTGAAGTCTGTATTTCAATAAGTATCAAAATTTTTATGATCAAAAAAGTTTAAGAAGCCATGTCCTAGTTTATTTCTAGAGCAAATTTAAAATCCAGTCCTATATTTTCAATCCAATGGAATTCGATGGATGGTCCTGCATGGACAAACATTTTACTGCTTACTATTGTTTTTACACAGAATTGTTCCTAATGAATTTGATTTTCATTTATAGTTGCTTAATAAATAGGAATTTAAATGAAAATGTAGGAATTACTTAGTTATTTATGTAAACCTTAATATTTACTACTATCATTAACTGTTACTACTAGCATTAACTATTACTACTACCACTATGGGAGAAGATAGTGGCATTTTTAAATCTATAATACTTCAATCAGGAGATTAGGGTGGTAAAGTATCTGGATGCTTCTCCTAGAAAAATCAACCAAAAAAGCCTCATGTGTCTTGAAGAGAATGAAATGCTTTCATATTGAAAAGACTGTTTTTTTGTTGTGGTTTGTTTGTTTGTTTGTTTGTTTTTTGGCACTATCCCTCCCACTATAACAACCATCTTCCCAAAATTTGTTTAAAAAATATTTCCTGGGGACGCCTGGGTGGCTTAGTTGGTTAAGCTGCTGCCTTCGGCTCAGGTCATGATCCCAGTGTCCTGGGATTGAGTCCCACATCAGGCTCCTTGCTCAGCAGGAGCCTGCTTCTCCATCTGCCTCTGCCTGCCACTCTGTCTGCCTGTGCTCACTCTGACAAATAAATAAATAAAATCTTTAAAAATATATATTTATTTCCTGAGTGTGTATTCAACAGTTTACCTTCAAGAATCTCATAGTGTACTTGAGATTCTACCACAAAAGACACATTTCTTCAGTTTCAACAGCACTTTTTCCAAAAGTCCATTATTAAGAAATACACATTGGAGAAGGGAAACCACAACCATTGTCAGTTGCTAACATCTTCCTGAGAATTAACTTAATCAAAGCTCTGCCAGGGCTGGTCAAAGGCTCATAAGGATAGATGTGTTTGTAGAGAAGGGAAGGGCTCAGCTGGCCACACCTGGAGCCTGGCGTAGTGCAGGCAGCAAGCAGGTAGGAGCTCTGGCCCTCTGAGAGGATGACTGCCCGTTGATCAATGGGTGTGTTCATCATGTCTCTCTGCTGCGTGCATGCCAGCAGAGAGGTGAACAGTGAAATCCAACACAGTCTCTCTTTCGTGATATGCAGTAACAGTG
>NC_081557.1:164104894-164137228 GCF_022355385.1 Mustela nigripes | reverse complement strand
GACAAATTTTAAAAGATACTTATGTTTTGGGCACCTGGGTGGCTCAGTGGGTTAAGCCTCTGCCTTCAGCTCAGGTCGTGATCTCAGGGTCCTAGGATCGAGCCCCACATCGGTCTCTCTGCTCAGCAGGGAGCCTACTCCTCCCTCTCTCTCTCTCTGCCTGCCCTTCTGGCTACTTGTAATCTCTGTCTGTCAAATAAGTAAATAAATAAATAAATAATACTTATGTTTGAGTTTCATCCTTAGAAATTCCAATTGAATTGGTACAGGATTCTGTCTGGGCATTGGGACTGAGCTTTGAGAAGCTCCAATGGGTATTAGAATGTGCTGCTCATGTCGAGAACCACTGTTGGAGATTATCCTCTATCTGGATTGTAGAGTTTGTGGGGAATGAGTGGAGCAGAGACTTATAAAGTAGATGGGGTTCACTGTAAGAAGCTCAGACTTAAAATAAAGGTCATAGAGTAGTCCTCAGGGATTTTATGCAGGTGAATAGCAAAATCAAGTTTGTGGATTAGACCAAGACCATAGGTAGGTGGCAGTTGAATGGACTGTGGACATGACATTGTGAGTATATTATGGGTGGGGTGGGAGTAAGCCTGGAGGGTGGATAAATCAACTCCTCAGAGGGAGTCTGTAGCTGGGATTCAGGAAGGACTTGATGACAGCTGGCACTAAGGTCGTTCCAGGGCCCCACAACCAATGCAGCCTAATGGAGCAGTGACACATGAGCATGGGAATTCCTGCCTGGGTAATTCCCTGTGTATACCCACATTTTCCAGGACTTCAAGATAAAGGGAATTTTTTTCTGGTTCCCTTGGATAATTGTCTTCTGTGCTTGCCTCCATTTTACTTGCGGAGAACAGCCCTCAGGGAAAGCTGCTGAGCTCGAAGCTAATCAGAATGGGAAGCATCTTTTAATAAAGAAAATGAGGTAATTCCACAGGCTTTTCTTTCCTTCCTTTTTTGCAAGCTAAAGCACGTTTCTTCACTTTTACTATCTTCACTCCTCCAAAAAAGCTGCAGCAATTTTCAAAAGGTCATTTGCCTGAGTTCGCTGAGATTGTCTGACTTTCTTGCTGAAAATACTACAATTGATAGGGTGGTTTACCCGTACCCCACCAGCTACTTTGGCCTGGAGGTGATTTCTCTGGTTCCCTGGAACTGCTTTCTTCTGATATGGTCTTTGAGCAGCTGAAGAGCTTGCAAGTGCCCTATCAGAATCATTGTGGCCAGAAGAGATGTAGCAGTGGTTTCTGGCTAATTGGCAGGGTGAGCTCTGGCTTATGTAATGGTTACCTCTGGCAATTTGTCCCAACACCCCTTTTGGCAGCAACGCTGCGGTATTTTTAATGGTAAGAGCTTGGCCAGCGTTCAGCCAATCAGCGCGTTCACTTTGCTGGCTGCAATTAGAGTTACTGTTTCTTTCACCTTGTTCCCAGCCAGACCTGGTTCTGTAAATATGTCACCGGGGGTTTGGATGGAGCTGTGTTCAGCCTCAGTGCCTTAAATCCATTATTTCAGTTCAAAAAGTCATTTTACCTTTACACAAAGAGGTCCCATAATGTATCTGACCTTAATTCCACTTGTCAGTGAGACCCTTAGAGAGGGAGTCAGATGTTCTAGATTTTAATGACACTTTATAATTCACAAGGAGGATTTGAGAATTGTCAATAGAGAGGAAAGCAGCCTGGGTCTCTGGTGTGCCGGGGTCATTAGACATTGTCTCCTGTCCTTCATGCCGGTCATCACCTGGTTGTAGCCAGCTGCTGGAAAAGCGGTATAATGTTTCCTGACGGAGCCCAGAAAGGGGGAAGGAGATCCCATTTTCCAGAATTTGGTATCTCCTCTTTACCTTCATTACCCCTGCTGGGATTTATTTTGGCCTTGCCAGTGTTGACGATAGATAAAGAACAGAGCTTCCTTATTTACCTTTAGCAGACCTAGAGTGTTCTTGAACATAGATGGTAAATCGAAGGCGATAACTAGATGTATTATGTAGGAAATACACTTCAAAATTTACAAATACTATACTCCTCAGAGAGGAAATTAAGCCTTCTTTTATCTTAATTTCTCTGAGGAATTGAGACAAAGACAATGGAGAGAACTCTAAAGAGTAGTGAGAAAAAACACTGTCTCCACCCCAAAAGGGCCAGGCAGCTCTACTTTGCAGTCTCTCTCCCACAAACTCCCTTATGTTGAGAGGCCTGGGAGGTCACTTCTAAATTGTCCTCCACAATACAAATTTCCCCTGAATAACTCTGTTGTCTAAGGAAATGTTTGGGGCAAAATAAAATAAAATAATATTTATGTTAGTACAGGTAATTTAGGCCACATGACCAGAAATATGTCTTGGATACATTTTGAATGAATATGTTTAGAAATATTTACATAATAAGCAGCATATCTGACAATCTCCATAATTTCTCTCTCTCTCCCTCTTTTATGTATTCTTACTGTTCTGATGATATCGTTGCAATTTTTTTTCAATTAGATAGTGATGAACTCCATAAAACCTGCTAATCTCCATTATAACAGGGAAGGTCCAGATTACGACATCAGAAGCAATTCTAGGGTCTGGCAAAAGAGAGAATAGGGAGAGGGCCCTGGAACCCAGCAAGAGGAAATCTGTTACCTTAACTCTCCTTTATCTTTAACCTTGCCCAACCAGGTTAATGGACTAGTCAGCAGCACCACTCGAATTACATGGCAAAGTAAATTGATCTAAACCCTGTTGAAGTAAGTAGTCAGCTTTCTCAAAAGGGAATTAAAAAAGAAATCTAGTTGGCATCAACCTAAATGGGTGTTTTTTCTGGCACGTATGTACAGGCGAAGTAAGCTGAAATTATAAAAGTAAATAATTCATGAGCATGCCTAATGCTTTCTCTGGAAGCAATGATTATTTTATTATCCAAATTTTAACCCTTTAACATGCCATCTCCAGAGATAGATTGACTCAGAAAATCTCAAAGGAAAATTGAATGCAGTATGAATATTTTCATATGCTGTTTTGCTTTTTTTTTTCCCCCAACACTGAGTTTTCTTTGGCCAGTAGAAAAACTTTAATTGGTGACTTCACACAAAGTGTACTGCTTGGCGAATTACCATAAAATGAAGATACATGTGCATGCCACCCAGAAAAGAAATAGAACATTTCCAGAACCTTGGAACTTGGAGTTGGAGGTCCCAACTTTGCAAGAAAGGAAGAAAAATAAACAAAACAAAAGCAGTTTTGAAAATAAGGAAATAAAATTGTCATTTTTCCATCCTGGTACTATTGTATATGTAGAAAATACAAAGTTATCTACAAATAAAGTATAATTAAGTATATTTAGCAAAGTCAGAGAATACAAGGTTAATATGTATAGATCAACTGTATTTCCATATCCACATAGAAAATAATTAGAAAATGAAATTTTAGAAAATGATACTATTCATAATAGCATAAAAAAACCAAATCTCTAAAGTAGTAGTTTTCCAGGTGTGGCCCTGGGGACTCCTAAATTCCATTCAGATGACCCCTTTTTACTCTCATTTTTTTATGAGTGAATAGTGGAGTTTTCCAGAGGTAGTTTATATGTGATAATACATCACACTGAATGCAGAAGTAGATCTGAGGAGCTATCTGTTTTCTATTACACAAAGCTATAAAGGGATTTGCAAAAATATAAAATAATGCCAGTCTATAATCAGTTTAAATGATTATATATCAGTGTTTATTCCAAGACTATGTGAGTCAAAGGACACTTTTTCAAGGATAGCATCTCTTAGCAGGTCCATATTTCAAGACTGTGTCTTCACATCTTAGTGCTCCCTTATACTCTACACTCGGCTTCACCAAATTGCTTGCCTTTCTTCTCATTTTCATAAAATCACGTTCATTGTAGATTCACATATATATTGTTTCTGGAGTATCCTTCTTCACTTTTGTCTCTGGGAAATCCCTTGTTATCATTCAAGAACCAGCTCAAGTGCTGCCTCTTATAGGAAGATTGCTTGAACCATCTTTGCCTTACATTAAAATTAGATGCTTCCCCTTCTCTGTTTTCATACTTTGCACAGTACCTCTATTAGGCCACTTATCCCTTTGTGATTATTTGTTTATTACTGTCTTCCTGACAAGAATGTAAGCTTTTCAAGGTCAGGTTTTCAAATCATTTCTTTGAAAACCCATGACTAACACAGTATTTAGAACATAAGAGGAACTTAATAAATATTAGCTAGAAAAATAAGGTTTTCAATATTATTGAATCAGCTCAGCAACAGGTCATTCCCTTTTTTGAAATGTGATATCTGGAAAAGAAGAGGTATTCAGTTAATATTTGTTCAGTTGATAAATCATATTAGTTTTGGGGCAGAAGTTGTACTTGATTCTCAAGATGTAGTTTTTTGTTTTGTTTTGTTTTTTTAAGATTTTGTTTGTTTATTTGACACAGAGAGAATGAGCACAAGCAGGACCCGGGGATCATGACCTGAGCCGAAGGCAGACGCCTAACGCCTGAGCCACCCATGCACCCCTAGTTTTTTTTTTTTTTTTTAATAAAAAGAATTTTGAAAGAATAAAAAGTTTGGATGAAAACTTGGAGACTGATAGCTGGAAAAATACTTCTGGAATCATTTCTCTGGAAATTAAACCTAAATTCTTTTTCATAAAACCAAGATTAATTAAGGATAAAATCACTGAGGCATAGATAATTTAAGAAAAATGAGTTAACTATAGGCCTTAAGAAAAATATGTCAAGTGTCACTATACATAATTTATCTTAAATTTTTGTCTGGTGAGCCATGAAAACCATATTCTGTAAATGTTTAGATATTAAAGAATGCCATATATATTTCATGGTGTTTCTACCCTCTATGAAACCTTCAAACTCTGCAGGCAAGTCTCAGTTGCCATAGGGCTATATATGGACACTTAATCCTGAGGGTTTTAAAGGAGGACATTTTGCTCAGTCAATGAAAAGCCATCAGCTTTTGCAACATATGTGCAACATTTTATGCACATAAAATTGTTTTAGGGATATATAATTGTGAGTTTTTATTACAGAATCTTCAGGTCAAATTGTATTTTACCAGGAGATTCTGTGAGTTTTTAAACTCAGGCAGATGTAAAAGATTGTTTTTTCCGCTAAAGAAGCTTGTAGTAGCTTCTTTCCAGGTACAGAAATCAGTGTGTTGCCTGCTTCACAACCTTTTCAATCTCTGCTTGTGCAAGAAGGTCGAAATACATATGTTAGACAGACCAGACCACACTCACACTCTCCACCTGACTTTCTGTATGAAGATAATTGCTAAGTTCACAGGATTTTTTGTTGGCCTTACAACTGACAGAATAAAAGGAAAAACCTACCAAACTTGAACTATAATGAGAAACTTTGACATATAGATGATTCTATGTTCTGCAAGCATCTGTTCAGTCACAACTCAATATAAAATAGTGTTTGAAAAGTCTTTTGACATTAGTTATTTATAATACTCTTTTAATACATATAATATTATAAATAGCTATTGCTTGGTGAGATCAGCATTTGAAAACCTATTTAATTCACAACATGACTGAAAAATTACACATTCATAATGAAAGATAGTATACAAAATCTAATGGCCACACTAGGAATTTAAAAAATTAATATTAAAATTTAATTCATTTTTATTATTAAAAATTAGTTCTAAAAAAATAAAACGCATAGTAAAGAAATGCAAAGCTTTGTGGTGATTTGCTAAGGAACTTCTGGAACTGTTAGGGGAATTTATATTTTGAGAGTGTCAGTTCTTTATTGCTTTCCACTTTGTGTGAAAATTATCTGGGGATTTTTCTTGTTAGAGACCCATCTCTGCTCTATGTTTATATCAGACAGAGTTGATATCTGGGTTGATATTTGGTTCCTTAATGGAAAAGAAATGAAAAGAAACAAGAAAAGTAAAATTTTCAAAAGTAGCCAGCATAGAAAATGACAAAACATTAGTCATTAGATTAGTGGAGAATTAGTCAAAGATAGGATATACAGGTAGGACCAGGAGCCCAGAATGTGCAAAATATTACCAGAAATGGAAACAGAAAGGATCTGTGTCCATGAAAATTTCATGCTTGTAATCCAGAAAGTAAATGACTATCTATAGAATATTCTCTTTGTTATTCTCAAAAAGAGTATCTCAGTTGTGATCAGCTCCTGGCAAATATTGATTTTAAAAGTATTATCCTTATCTTTTTTTGCCCAGTTGCTTGATGATAAATATCTATATTGATGCTACCTATAATTTTTCCCCTTCATTGACATTTTAAAGTTCATTTATGTGTTATGCAGAGAAAATCTTTGAAACACTTCTCTTTTTTAGGACTGTTTTTTTTTTTCTTTAAGTTCAAGATACAGATCCATAATAGCTCTAAGTAAGTAAATTATTATCTAGAATTAGGTTACCCTCTAAAAAGACAAAATCAGGAAATTGAACAGCTTTCCAGCTCCTTTACACTATTATTATAGTGTAATAATAATTGATACTCGGTTGGGAGTGTATCCATAGTGATGAAGGGTAGGGACTAGCAGAGTTGACCCTATTCTACAGATTATAATATATATGGTCATGGGGCTGGAGCTAAGAGAGAGCACCAAGCATTATGAAGCATGAGTGGAAACTGGTTAATGCTAGGATTATGACCTTGGGCTGGGAAATTGTCAGGGATTTCTTGTCCCTGATGCACATATAGTAGCTCTATATAAGGTACTTGCCTAAGCACTTACACTATCCCCTCCAAGAATCCCACTCACCACATCCACTACTTGCTTGTTCCTATTCTTGAGCCTTGATTAGAATTCTTTTTCTGGTGCAGTCATCTGGCGTGGGGTGGAGAAATAGAGCACGTATGATGAGGTTCCACCCCAGACAGACATTTTCCTACAGGAGGAGGTAAGGAAGAGTAGTGGCATAGAGATCCATTTCTCTTTTCCTGCCAGCGGCTCTGGGAGGTGGCAGTCTCAATGTTGATACTATCTTGATGGTGAAAAGCTACTAGGAGTCATACAAGAGCTGCATAAAATCCTTTCTTCTATATGGTCCCAAACATACCCTCTTAACTTGCTTATTTTCTTTGAACTGAATATAAGAATATTAAACACACCTATATTCAAATAGAAATATGTGCATGGAAATATATTTCAAGCCAAAAATAAAGTAATTTTGAACAGCCAAATCACTTTGAATTATCTACAGTATATCCCTTTTCTCAGGATAAATAGATATTTAGATATATGTATTATAAACATGTGTCTACTTTTATGTACCTTCTTTTTCTCTGATTCTGGAAAAAAACTCTCAAAATATTGCTTTTGAGTTGTTCTTTTGATTTTATCCCCAGAGTATTTATTCAAGAGAGTAAAATTTGGCCATTTTCAAACTGTGAGAATATGGAATGCATAAATTTTCTTAGTATAAAATACGTTTTTGGTGTATTTATGTAACTCAAAACAGATGCATCTACAAAGTTTACACATAGAAGCAGAGATTACTGAAGAAAAAGAGTCAGGTCTGGCTAGGAGAAGATTTTGGTATTTTTACCCTACGAGTGTTTCCAATGTATAAAATTGGTACTAGGTACTTGGTTCCAATGGCTGGGTTCTGGGAAGATTTCTGTAAAATAGCACAAGATGAGCATCTGACTACAGAACATTTCAGCTTTAGGCCTACAATCTTAAGCACAACTATGTTTATTTTTAAATTGACCCGGAGAGAACTCAAAGGTTGTTTCTGCAAGATTTTCTAAATAGTGGTAGCATGGTCTAGTTTGAAATTACACCAAGTTTAAAAAGTTGAATTTTTCTGGCAGTTGATCAAATCAACAATATGGTAATCTGAATTGGCTGCTAAAATGAAAATGAGACTTTTAAAAATGGTTTCGGGAGTCCAGAATTTATTGTGCAAGCCACAGACTCTCTCTATGGTATGGTTACTGAAATGAGGTCTCAGTGTTGGCCCCGGGGACTGAGGTATCTAGGTGAATCAGTTTCTTTCCTAGAGCAGGCATATGACTGGCAGTATTTACCAGCTCTACTAGCAGTATTTAATTGTTTTAAATAAGGTTCTTATCTATTTGCCTTCTGAGAAGAGGGAAGTCCAGCAAACACCTGTGATTGTGGGCAGGGACTGGTGGAATGAGTCTAGCAATATCAGGAAGTTATTAGGTATATGGTTCCTGATAAGGCTAATAGAATACATCAAATCCTTTATGGTTTCTCCCCAAAAGCTTTATTCCTTTCTTCATTAAGTAAATGGCCACATTTTGCACCTAGATCTCCAGTGGATTAAAAATTTAAGATAGATCTGGTCTCATTCTTTCACTCAACACCTATTTGTTGAAAAAAAACCTTTTTTTTTTAAAGATTTTATTTATTTATTTGACAGACAGAGATCACAAGTAGGCAGAGAGGCAGGCAGAGAGAGAGGAGGAAACAGGCTTTCTGCCAAGCAGAGAGCCCTTTGCGGGGCTTGATCCCAAGATCGTGGGATCATGACCTGAGCTAAAGTCAGAGGCTTTAACCCACTAAGGCACCCAGGCGTCCCGAAAAATTTTTTTATTACAGGCACATGTCAGTTACTTCCCAAGGGTTTGTGTGTGTGTGTGCTTGCATTCATGCCTTTTCCCTTTTCCCTGTTCAAATTAACAGGACTGAAAATATTAATTTCTTTCATGAAAATATCATTTTTCTATTCAATGTCTGGTAAATTGAAGCAACCACTTTTAAGGAGCTTTAATATTTTTATCATTTATACTTTGAAGATATTTAACTCTTTTTTTAACTATTTCTTTTTTTTTTTAAATGTTACTACTTTTATTGGTTTTCTTTTTTTTTTTTAAAGATTTTATTTATTTATTTGACAGAGAGAGATCACAAGCAGGCAGAGAGGCAGGCAGAGAGAGAGAGGAGGAAGCAGGCTCCCTGCTGAGCAGAGAGCCCGATGCGGGGCTTGATCCCAGGACCCTGAGATCATGACCTGAGCCGAAGGCAGCGGCTTAACCCACTGAGCCACCCAGGTGCCCCTTAACTATTTCAATAATATGACCAACTGAAACTTATAAAGGACCTATGAAGTTCTTTACTGAAACTTACTAACATAGCAAGTAGTTTGTCATAAGTATGTAATAAAACATTTTTATATTTTTGATTTTAAAATCACAAGTGTAAATTAGTAATTAGACATTTTGAATTATAGTCGCAGCTCTAATATGCCAAATTCTCTTAAAGATTACAAATATGTCAAATAAATAATGTACAAAGGTTATTTCTTAGTTCAAAGCACAAGTATTAAAACTACAGATTTAATTTACTTCATTATTTCTAACCTTAATCCTCAATCTTCCCAGAGTTAGACATTTTTATTCACTGATTAAATAATTTTTCCATCTCCAAGCAATTTGTTTTTCATCCCAAGTAAATTGGTGTTACCTTTTCAAAAAGTAAAGAATTTGGGGGTGCCTGGGTGGCTCAGTGGTTTAAAGTCTCTGCCTTCAGCTCAGGTCATGATCTCGGGGTCCTGGGATCGAGCCCCACATCGGGCTCTCTGTTCTGTGGGGAGCCTGCTTTCCCTCCTCTCTTTCTGCCTGCCTCTCTGCCTACTTGTGATCTCTGTCAAATAAATAAATAAAATCTTATTAAAAAAAAGTGAAGAATTTGGCTAGGAAATGAGATCTGCAGCACCTGACATTAGGGGATTTTTCTCATGATCATGAGAGATAGGTCTAGGCCCTCCAAATGGTAGATTAGATTTGGGAATTGATAGCAATAATAGATATAAAGTTTTTGGTGTGAGCAGTATGGCAGAGAGTGATACCATTTCAAAAATAAGAAAGATAGAAGAAAAGTACATTTTAGGGAGAAAATGTAAAGCTGTGTTTTCATTTTCCTAACTTTGGGGACCAGTGGATATTGAAATGGGTTTGTTAAGAGCCTGACTAGATGTTTCTGGAGTGAAGGTTGGGTTGGAAATTAAGGTTCGAAAATCACAGGAGTAGATATTCTTTAAATCTATGGAGCTGAAGGGAGAGAAAATAAGAAGACATAAGGCTGAGAACCAGTGCGTGAAGGTGTAGAGGTTGGGGAAAGGGAGAGGGTGTGGGTAACTCAGTCAGTTAAGTGTTCAAATCTTGATTTCAGCTCAGGTCGTGACCTCAAGGTCATGAGATAGAGCCCTGCATCAGGCTCCACAGTCATTGGGGAGTCTGCTTGAGATTCTCCCCCTCTCTCTGCTCCTCCCCTCCCATACTTTTTCTCTCTATAGATAAAATAAATAATTTTTTTTTTTTTTTTTAAAGAACAGGGAGATGTGATCACAGAGTGATGCAGGAAGAAAACAAACAGCCAGCAGTGAGATACAGCACGAAACCCAAGAGAAGAGAATGCTTCAAGGAGGAAAAATTTCAAGGAGGAAATGGAAAAGGAAAAAATTTATAGAGTTGAAAGCCATATTTCAACAATTAGAACAAAAGCAAACGTGAATGGGAGAATCTGTGGGTAGGCTTAAGGAAATCATACATAATGAAAGACAAAAGGCCATAAAGATATTGCAATAATTTTAGAGAAAGAAATAGATATGGATGACATAGAGAGACAGAACATACAGAGAGCAAAAGAGCTCAGGACATATGGACTAACAACATAAATGTCTAAAAAAATGAATAATAAACAATTTCCTGAAATAAAGTCCAAAATTGATATCCTCATCAAATAATGGAAATTATTGAAATAAGAAGAGTGAAAGAGCCCAGATAGGGTTGTTGTGAAGATAAATTTTGTGAGGTATAAAGATATGTGCCTGGAACATATTAATCACCAACAAATACAGCTGCAGCTCTAATTTCCCTCTTTCTTGTCCTATATTCATGCATTATTATTATTGTTAGTGTGATTATTAATTCTTGCCAATTTCATACTGAATATTGATATTGTTTAAGACTGGGTCTTAGACCCCTCTGTTTTGTCAGTATATTCTCTCTTCTCAGGCAATCTATTCTTTTTTTTTTTCCTTTTTTTTTTTTTTAATTTTTTAAAGATTTTATTTATTTATTTGACAGAGAGAAATCACAAGTAGATGGAGAGGCAGGCAGAGAGAGAGAGGGAAGCAGGCTCTCCGCTGAGCAGAGAGCCCAATGCGGGACTCCATCCCAGGACTCTGAGATCATGACCTGAGCCGAAGGCAGCGGCTTAACCCACTGAGCCACCCAGGCGCCCCTTTTTTTTTCCTTTTTTAAAGATCTTATTTATTCATTTGACAGAAAGAGACACAGCAAGAGAGGGGACACAAGCAGGAGAAGTGGAAGAGGGAGAAGCAGGCTTCCCACTGAGCAGGAAGCCTTGCGGGGTTTGATCCCAAGACCCTGGGATCATGAGCTGAGCAGAAGGCAGATGCTTAACGGCTGAGTCCCCAGGTCCCCCTCAGGCAATCTATTATATACACAAAATTTCATTTATCTTCTGTTCACTATGACTCTCACCATTATATCTCTACTTGGATGTCACAGAGCAACTGAAATTCAAATGCCCAAGATGTGTTTCATGCTCTCCTCCCCCTCAGGATTCCTCTGCTTTCTGGACAGAAAGCTCAATCCTCTTCCAGTATTGCTGATCTACACAAATGGTACCATTCCTCCCCGGGTGTGGGGGTCAAGTGATGAGGAGTCATCCTTGATCTCTCCTTTTACCCATGTCATGACAGTATCTGCTCCTGCCCCCATCGTGTGTTCCTCATAGAGTGGCCAGAATGATTTAGATAAGCCAGATTATGAAAATCTTCTGCAAAAATATTCCAGTATTTTTCTGTGTCATGCAAAGTAGTGGTCTCTGGTCCCTACTATTTCTCTGGCTTCATTTTCAATATTCTCCCCTTGCTCATTCCACAGAAGCTAGAATGGTATCTTTTCTCTCCTCACATACAGCGAGAATACTCTCACTTCAGGTAACTAGCTGCTGATTCACTACTTGGAAAGCTCTGTCCTCAACTACCCACATATTTCCATCCCTTAGTTTCTGCTCAAAGTTACTCTATTCCCTGATCTGTCTCTGTCCCTCTTATTCTTTATTTTTCTTCTAAACACCTAACCACTATCTGATGTATTTCATATCTGTCTCCTTTTCTCTCTCTTGTATTCTAAACTCAGCCACACTTTCTTATTCAATCACTTGCTTTTGCCACAGGGCATTCACACATAATATCTGCTCTACTTGAAATATGTTTTTCAACATCTTCCCCTGCCATTTTACCTAGTAAATTCCTTCAACTATTTTTATTTTACTTTGGGTGTCACTTCATCAAGCATGCCTTGCCTGATTCATAACTCTTGTCAGTAACCTTTATTTATGATTTATAAAACTATTTTACCTTTCATTTATAGAACTCTTTTATGTATGTTATCATACACTTAATTGTATATATGATTATTTTACCACCACACTCAGTAGTATTTTTGGTCAACATTATGGTGTCATCTGTGTTTAGGTCATAACCACTACATATATTTGCCAAATAAATGAATGAGCCCCTGGACCATTGTAGTAATCACTCTTTTTTGTTTATTGGCTTGCCATCACATCGGTAAGCTACTTTGTAATAATTAACTATCTCCAGTTTCTCTTCCTTCAGTCTCCCTTATACCATTTCCAAATTAAGGTTATTAAAACATATCTCAAGTCACATCTCATCAGTGACCTTCCTTTCCTTTGAAAAGAAAATGAAAGCCTCCCAACTTCAAGCCCCTCTCTCCCTTCATTTTTAGTCTTACCCTTTCTGCCTGGATAATATAAGTGTGAATGTTATTAATAATGAATTTGTCTTCTTATACTGGTGACTAACATTAATTAACATTAAATAATTCAAATAATTAAAAGAAACAAAAATGAGGTTGGGGTTATGATATGGTTTATATAATCTTGAGAAAGACACTCAAGCTTATAATTGTATCATGTCATTTCTTAAAACATATCACTAACAAGATCTACAGCACTAATAGTGCACATTGCAGAGAAAGACAATTTGTTGAGTATCCCTGTTTAGTTGTACTGTAATTTTTTTAAAAGAGCTTTTCTCTTATGTGAGTGTTCACTTTCATTATGGCCCATGATTGAGAAAATTCTTTCTCACTCTATGAATTGAACATATTGTCCTCTGCCTTATTGTTTATTTTTTGTTTCTCAGTTTTAAACATAATGGATCTCACTTTGGTATGACCTGGTATCCTGCACGCATTTTAACAATTGGATCATCCTAAGAAACAGGAAACAAGCTATTTTGTTTGCTGATGGGGTAGAGTGAGACAATACCT
Organism: Mustela nigripes; assembly: GCF_022355385.1. Lineage (NCBI taxonomy): Eukaryota > Metazoa > Chordata > Mammalia > Carnivora > Mustelidae > Mustela > Mustela nigripes. The sequence goes on along the minus strand of NC_081557.1, from coordinate 164,123,919 downwards.
CTCCCCAAGGTGTCACCTGATGATTAAAAATTTGGAAACAGTCCCATTTAAAAGTTGTCACTTTCCTGGGGCACCTGGGTGGCTCAGTGGGTTAAAGCCTCTGCCTTCGGCTCAGGTCATGATTCTAGGGTCCTGGGATCCAGCCCCATACTGGGCTCTCTGCACAGCAGGGAGCCTGCTTCCCCCTCTCTCTCTGCCTGCCTCTCTGCCTAATTGTGATCTCTGTCTGTCAAATAAATGTGGAGCACTGGGTGTGGTGAAAAAAATAATGAATACTGTTATGCTGAAAATAAATAAATTAATTAAAAAAATAGGAGAGTGTATGCCTTTTGTAAATGCGTTTTTATTTTATTCTAATAAATACCCAGTATTTAAATTAGTGAAAAAAAATCTTTAAAAATATAAAAAATAAAAGTTGTCACTTAACTTACTTGAAATAAAATAAACATTACTGAAAAATTTTAACCTACCATACATATTTAGAGTGTAATCATCATACTCCTTCAGATTTTTAAAAAAAATTTACAATGTACAAAACACTGACATGCAAAAGTTATTTTTGGATATCTCTTGAAGTGTCCATACAGCCTCCATTTTCTTATTTTATAGGTAAAGATGCTGAAGCTCAGAGAGATTGTTAAGTGGGCCAGGTCCTATGTTCTGATTGTTTTTACACTGTACCACCACAGCTCTCCACAAAGTATAATCCTGCAAATAGTTCTTTTGGTTCTGAGTCATTTTATCATTTTGAAGATCTCTGGTATAAGTGCAGGGAGAATAAAAATGAAGAAATAAAGAGATTTTCAAATACATGGGTCTAATTTTCCATTTCATGTCCCTTTGGTTTACAACTTGGTGAAGCTGTTCAGAAAAAAGTTTTTTTTTGTTGTTGTTGTTGTTTGTTTTGTTTTGTTTTTGTTTTTGTTTTTGTTTTTGTTTTTATCTGGATGGGTCCACTCAAAAGATCCTTATCTACCCAGAGGATTCACAGAACTAATGATTAACCCGAGCTATCTCTAGCCCATCTGGCTAATAAAGGGTTTCTTCTGGACTCATAAAGGGTTGGGTGAAACAGGACTTGGTAAGTAAGGTGTGGGATGTGATCAGCCCCAACCCACCCTCTCTCAATGCCATTGTACAGGCTTGTTCCAATTCAGTTCAGAAATACTGGGTCTACCTTTAGGCAACTTTAAAGAGGGGAAAGGTGCACTTATCAGGCTAGGTTGCTCCCTGAGAATTTAGTGCTATTATATCCCAGAGGGTCACTCAAGAGTAGACTTAATATTTTCATCATATACACCATTGCTGAAGTGCAGGAACTGTCCTATCCATGGAGTCATGTGAACTAGAAGCTACCCAGGTCCGTTTTTAGGACTCTTCATGGATATTAAATAAATGGCTTAGAAGCTACCTGTCTATTATAATTATACTGCTGTTTTCTGGATGCCTAAGGCATTCATAGATAATCAATTGATTACCTCAATTGAGCCCCACCCCATTGATTATGGAAATTCAGCCCAGAGATCCCAGTATGGATCTGTATGGAATTAACACCTATCTGGGTTTCTCTGAGCAGCTATGAGAAGTTTGTCTGCATGAGGACAAAGGAACTTCTCAGGAAAATTCATCTCAAGGGAAGAAAAGCAGGAAAGAAGGTGTCACCTGGATGGTGATGATGATCTGAATTTGATTTGCTGGCTGTCAGCTGAATCAATCTTGAGCTAGTTCTGAAAAAGTGTCTGAATCCTAGGCAGAAATGGAATGGCAAGTACAGTTAAAAGAATATTCCACTAAGAACCTTATACTTTTGGGGTGTTGGTTCAAGCAACTTAAAAGGGAGATTCTTCTGATAAAATATGATATGGAGGAGAAAAGGCATTGAGTCTGCCCTTGCTTTAATACCCTATCATAATGTTTCTCTAGGCTAAGATGCAGCTTGCAGATGAGGTTGTACTTCTTTTCAGAGCCATGAGCACCCATATGCACAATTAATAACTTATTAATTAATTAATTATTAATTGATTAATAATGCTTAATAAATCCTTTTAGATTAAGATAGTAAGGTATTAGAGACAGGCATCAGTGCTTCTCTGCTTGGCAGGCATCTTGGTCAGTTAGTTAAGGAAAAGATGAAGCTGCCTTTGTTAGTTAAAAATACTGCTGTCTCATCCCAGGAATCTGAAATTGATTTCCAGTCTCATGTAGTCAATTAATGCTTCTAATACAGGCATATTAAATGCAAGGCATGTGTGCTTTTGTCCTCCAAGCATGCAACCATGAGAAACATGGCTGATCGACCATAAAACTATTTTCTAGAGCCCAAAGGTGGCCCGAGTAGTATCCTCAACACAGTACTCCAGGAAGTGACCAGAAACTAATTTGCAACCCCTGTTGCAATATATTTTGGAACAAAAATATGGTAAACTCCTTTGATCCTAAGCTTCTTTATTGGGAAGGAAAGTCCCAGGGTAGGCTCTATTCATGCAAATGACATGTTTAAGGTAGTTACTATTGACAAACAGAGAATCCTTAAAAGAGGAACAGGCTTTCCTGAGCCAGAAGTCCCCATCTAAGAAAATTGAAAGGTTCTAGGCTGAGTGTCCAGATTATATTTTGAAGCATTTGAAATGCTGAAAGATTCTTCAGTCTGTGGTTGCCAAGTAGGTATGTCAGCTCACCATTGGTTTTCAAAAACCAAATTCAGTACAATAAAATATGTTGAATACAGTAAAGATATAAATGTAAGACTTTTCTGCTCTTGCCTTCTTTGATTCTTCTTAGAAGAAGGGTCCATTCCTGGATCCAACATAAATATGTGTATGTCGTAGAATACAACCAGATGAAAAGACATGGATCCCTGTTCATTGAGGGGCATATAAACTTTTTTTTTCAAGTAGGTGACTTTAAAGTAAAGGTTATTTTAATAACCCATTTAGTGTGGATGATGATTTCTATTGGTTTATTTAAAGAGGCCACAACCAATGGTTGGTCAGGAGAGATACGGGACTCATTTATCTATTAGTTATTGAAAAAGACAGGGTAGGAAATTCTGTTTGGATAGCATTACAAGTGATCAAAGAGAGTGGGTATCCAGGAAGTAGGTGGAAATAGCAGATGAAGTGCTTTATTAATTAAGCAATTTCCCAGTCCTGTGTGACAATATAGGAAGGACATGGGATTTGGGCTTTAGGATAAATGGGACATTGATCAAAAGAGTAAGGGAGAAATGGTTCCAAAATCGATGCATATTTTTAAAAAATATGAATGCCTTATCACTTTTTTTGATACTCGGGTCAGCTGGTTTCCTTGACAACAGGAGCCCAGCTCATTTAGGTACTCCAGCTATAGCAAATGTAGGCTACTATTGGATTATACCAAGGTCCTATCACTCTTAACTCAAAATCCCACTCATCAATGTGTTGTATTTTTAATATCCCCCATTTGACAGTGTGGATGATCTTTAGTTAGTAGAGGTATGATTCATGCAGCAGTAGAGAAGAGAGACTGAGCAGCACAGGGAGGATTTAGGAGCCCAGGACCGAAACCAGACATTCAGGTACAACTCGTGCACTGAGACTGGAAGTTTCAGTGTCCTCTTTAGTGGGCTAATAAAAATAATAAAAACTCCTCTATGATACTGCGGTGTGAATGAAACAGACATTTTCTATATGTCTTAGATAGAGTGGCCAGGGAAATTATGCAACACTGAATTAAATTTGAATTTCAGAGGAATAATTTTTTTGAGTATATTATATACAATATTTAGGACATATTTCCAGGAAAATTTATTGGTCGCTTCTATGTATTTTTATTTGCTAAATCTGACAACCCTAGTCTTAGAGGATGAGTGGAAATAGAGCTTGCACTCTCAATGGGATTGGGACAGCCTGACTTTGGTGGACAGTGCCCAAGCCCGTAGGAGCAACAGTGAGTTGTCTTTATGGGGCCTTTGGGATTTTAATGGCTGAGGCAGCAGATACGTAGATAGAGATCTCAGAACAGAGCCAAGGAGTAGAAAGATGGTGGTATTTGTCAGACAGCTCAACATTGATGAAACACTTCCTGGAAACTCCCAAGATTGAAAGATGGAAAAGGAATGGAGATTCTCCAATCAATTCAGGAGCCCAAGATAAGAGAACATACCGTTTCTAAATTAAAAAAAAAAAAAAAAAAAAAAAAAAAAATCCCTGGGCAATGATGTAGCCTGAGGAAACATAGGTATGCAAGACCCAGGACAAACTCTAACTCTGTAAAGAGCATGGTGAAATCAGAGAGTTGGGTAAATATTTATGACAGAACTGCATAGCCACCCTGAGTTCCAATGTGATTTAAAACGGTTAATCCATTGTTTCTCCCTCATGAAGAGGTAAGAATTAATAATTAGTCTCTAGGCTGCTATTTTCCCTGGTGCTGTCCTTGTGGAAGCCGGTCAGCAACATGACTCCCTCCTGGGTAATGTTTGAATTTAATTATGTTCAGGGACTACACGGAATGCATCAATTCATTAACCTTGTTTACTTCAAGATACTAAATTGATGCACTTATTCAAATAGGGTGGTTTCATATACTCATCTTAGGCCTCGTACTTGTAAAAGAAAGATGTCATCTTTAGCAAGTAATTATAGCCCAAAAAGCCACAACTAGGAAACAAGGCTTTATAGAAGAAACACTGAAGATTCTATTAGCAACCAGCCCTGGGAGAACTCAAGGGCCTGGCTGACACGTTTTGAGCAAGGTGGCCAGCTGTAGCCCTCAATCTGTATGGCCCACTGCCAGCCCACACCCTGAGACCCACATGGCTAAGATTTTCAAAACTGTAATTTCTGCTCATGGGGGAATGCATGATAGATTTCTAACATGGGGAGTGAAGGAACTGCCCTCCAATAATCTCTATTGAAACAGTTACATTCATAGGAGATATTATTTTTCTGTATTAGCATGCCTGTCACTCTAGAAGAATATCAAAGTGTGCAAAATCTCTAATTCCATGCTTTTATGACCACAGTCAATTTACGAAGGCTTTCTAAGTCTTTTCTCTTTCTTGTTCTTTTTCTATAAGAAGTCATCTTGTAATTGGCTTCTTTGACCCAGAAATAATTCTGGAGCATCTAAACCTTAGTGCTGATCAGGTAGGCTCCTGGCTACTCTGAATCCACTAACTCTAGGCATCTGGGGTTTCTTGACAAAATTGCCTCAGATCACATTTTCCTGGATAGCTTAATTTCAAAAGAACTTTGTCCAACACAAAGGTTATTCCAGGAGTTCACAATGGCCCTAGGAAGGCTCCATCCAACCTGCTGCATGAAAGCTGCATGGTTGAATGAGTGCTAGGGATAGCAGGTGGCACTTGCTCAACATCACCAATCTAAATGGTTCCTTCTCCAACTTCTCTGTGAACTTTCTCTCCTGCTTTTTCTTCTTCTAAACCAACACTTTCCTCAACCTTTGCAGTGGCTGTGGGGTGCTACAGTCAGCCTTGTATAAAGTAAACCCTGCAGTGAAAAAAAATTACCCATGATGGCTCAAACATCAGACATAAAACTGGAGCTCAGTTCATGGTTTCCCTTTTCTTTCTTTTTCTTTTCATTCATTCATTCATTCTTTCTTTCTTTCTTTTTTAAGAATTTTTATTTATTTATTTGATAGAGAGAGAGAGAACGCACAAGCAGGTGGAGTAGCAGGCAGAGGCAGAGGGAGAAGCAGACTCCCCACTGAGCAGGGAGCCTGATGTGGGACTCCAGCCCAGGACCCTGAGATCATGACCTGAGCTGAAAGAAGATGCACCAACCGACTGAGCCACCCAGGTGCCCCCATAGTTTCCCTTTCCTTAACAGCCCAGAGCAAAGACAGTTTATACCTGACAGTTGTGCCCCCACTCTAACCACATCTTCATTCCTACACTCATGAAACTTTTTTCCTGCTGAGAAGCTTCTGCAATTTTCTCCTCATGTAGTCAAAACAATTTCCCGGCTAGATGAAACTGGCTATAGAACCAGAAGTTTCCAATCTGTGGAGAGATCACTCAAGTCGCTTCACTCTAACTCCGAATCCTGATTTTCAGGTCCAGTAACAAAGAAAACAACAAGAACACACAAGAATAATAATGTCAGACACGGGTGAGATGCCTCCCATGTATTCTCTCTAATGCTCAAAACAGTCCCACAAGCATTTCCAAACAGGAACACGAGGTGCACAAAGACTGAACAACTTGGTCAAGGGCATACACAGTCAGGAACTGGCAGTGCTAGATTCATACTCAGCAATGTCTATGTCCAAAACCGATGCTTCTCCTTCTAAAATGTTCTGTTGCCCCCAATTATGGAAACTTGTCCTAGGAAAACTTCGTACATGAGTTTGCCACGGAGAGGTTATTCTGGTTTTAATTCCTGCCCATATAAAGAAACGTGAGGTTAGTTCAGGCCTCAGTCGAGTATCCTTTCAATCCCCTATTGAATTAAGTCTTCCTGCTTTGAGTTAATAGTATAAAAGTTACTCTCCTTAACACATAATTTTGTTTCCTTTAGCCCTTAGCTTGTATCCCTTTCTTGACAGAATACCCAGCCAATACCTGGCTTTGAATCTGTTTCTAATAAAGGAAGCTGATATTGCAGCTTTTATTTTAAAGAGGAAAATAAAGGCAGGTTGTCTGTCATTGATTTGTCTCAAAGCATGTAACAGCAAGACATCTTGGTAGAGCTGAGTCTTAGACCTTGGGCTACTGCATTGGTTGTTATTTCTTCTGATGTCCACACCTTTTTGCAGTACTGGGCTGGGATGCTGCAGGGCATCATGGACTATCTGCACTATTGAAAGGAATATGCCCCAACAATCTGCTCATTCATTGCAGAAAGAGGTATCATATAAGGGATGACCTCTCTGTCTCCACGTCCTCACTTACAAAGCAGTTTGAAAATTTCTAAAGCTATAGGTTTCTTTTACAAAAGAAAATCTTGTGCAGAAACCTCGAAACTGATAGAACTGGAAACACTGGCAAAAATGCAGGGCTGGAAAGCACTGCCAGGAGCCTCACCTGGAGAGTCTTCCCTGTTCCACCCCCTTAGCTGCCTTTGGGACACTTGCTTACGAAGCTCTTCAAGCCACGGAGTGACAATGACTGGATGAGATTTTCTTGAGGCTCCTCCCCAGCTCTAGCATTCAAGGATCTGTGGATTCTCTTTCTCCACGCTTCTGTCACATCAGTGGCATCGACATGTGTTCTTGTCCCCTCTTGTAGCCATTGATCCCTCCCAGCTACACTAGCGATGTTCCTACGATTCTGGAAGGTTGATGTTGGCTTCTCCCCTACTCCCACGCCTCTGGACCCTGTGAGTTCAGGGCATGGGCCTGTCCCACTGCCTCCACTTCCAGACCCAGGCACTGCTATTGCAGCCTCGCTGTCAGAAACTTGTGCAGAACAGCTATCTTGCTGCTTCTCGTTGCATACGAGAGTCAGGACATTTCACGTTCTTAAACAATTTTCAAGAGATATTTCAGCACATTCGACTCTGGATATCTTGGGAAGGAAAAAAAAAAGTGTTATATATTCAGGTCTTTGTAGAGGTAGAGACCCTTTGTAAAGAAAGCAAGCCAATGGTGAGGACTTGATGGTGGGATCCTGGGTTCAGACTACTACTGCCTCCCAGTGGTCCCCCGGGGTATCGCAGTACTGCTGCTCCAACAGAGGGAAAGAGCGTTCTAATGAAAAAATTCAGCAGATCCAACTTAATAATCCAAAGCTGAAGAGCCCTTACCGGCTGTTTTTTGAGTAGTAGCACTGTCAGAAATGGGATGAGTATCTTCTGAGCAAATGTATTCTGGAACCCGCATTTGTATAACAGCTTTGCCAAATTATAAGCTGTGTAAAATAGGGAAAATTTTTCAGACCCCCTCTGAGCATTAATTTCCTTTTCTTCAGTAGAGATAATGACACCCACCTTGCAAGGCTTTGTGAGAATTAAAGGACATGGTGACTAGATTTCCCACCAAGTGCCTGGTACATACTTGGGGCTCAATTAAATGGTAGCTATTTTCCTTTAAATGAAAGGGAGACTGGACAAACTGAATACATCCTGAAGCCAAAAGCAGAAAGATAATTTCACTGGTGTTCAGTAGGGGAAATATGATTAATTTTCCCTCTTCTCAGACAAATATTCACTAACACTGCAGACATTATGCCATTTTAGTACAGAAATCAGAGTGGTCTTGAAAACTGTAAAACAGCCAATGATGTAATTTCCCCCAAAGTGGATCATATTTAGTTCTCTTCTCAGAAAAAAACAGAGAGAGAGAAGAAGAAGAAAACAGAAATAGATACTTGACAAATAAAAAGAATCACATGCTTTTAACAGGGCCATGTAATGGAGTTCAACCAATAAATTATTTTTCCTTTCTTTTAGATAAATCTTCAAGGAAAACTCATGAGAAGATGGCTGAGGATATTTCTTGGTTTGGATACCAGGTTGTGGCAACTTCCTTTCTTTTTAAAAGTTCTTTCAATTTGCTTTAAGTTGTTTTCTTAGCAATTTTATCACAAGGAGGAGTCGGGGGCGGGGGTGGGAATGCTATTTGGGGATCATCTTTCAAGAAAAATGATCTGAAATACTCCACAGGGATGAGCCAAATAAAATAGCATTTGAAAGGTAAGAAGCTTGAGTGGTAGGTTTTACAATCCGTATTCCAAGCACTCAGAACTTCCTGACAAGGACAGGCGAAAATTCTTCTTTTCGCATGTTGATTACTACCTGAATTTGTGTTTGTCTTATTGCTCCCAGGATCCTAACAGCTGAGGGATTAGAGGCACACTACCTAGAAAGGAAAGTTTTAAAGAAAGAGCATTTACAAACATGAACTCAAATACCCCATTTCAGAAAAATATAACAGATAGGCGGATGTTACATAAGCTCCAGGAATATTGTGTGTGTGTGTGTCTCTTCTGTAGCTAATTTGGACTGCGTACATGCAGAGCTATGTTTAAGCAAAACCAGTTACCATGGTGACACAGTATCCCATCTAAATGCAGTGTGTGACATCTAATTCCATTTGTGTGTTAACTATTTAGCTGAAAACTGGAGACCAGCTTAGAAGCCCAACAGACTGATCAAGAACACCTCTCTAGGTTTCCTTTTTTGCCCTGTCTCTGTCCTGGTCAATCTTTTCTGTCTTCAGCTAAAATACGAAGTTTTCTTCTGTACATGGTTATGGGTGAATACTTCTTTTTTCTTTTGAACCTGGCTGTGCAACTTCAAAAAGAATCCAGAAAGGCTAGCCATTTCTCCTGTTAGGACAGGACAGAACTCCAACCTGCTAAACAAGTCAATTCAGTTTTAGAGAATTTCTTTGTTAGTTCTCATTAGAGGTGGCATTTTCGAAATAAATCCCTAATATTAGAGCTTGTTGGTCTCTCTAATTTTAGTCTTTTCCCTCCCACACCCAGTCACGAGTTCTTCATTTTAGAGTCATGCTCTCTGGCTGAAGTATGGGGAAGCTGTTTTATAGAAAAAAATGGAACATGAATGCGTGTTGAAATAAACAAGAATATATAAATTCTAATCTTTTAAAAATTATGTTCTAAAAACTTAATGTCTGATAAGAGCTCTTTCAATATTTATAAGAGCAAATTATACCCATTTTTTTAAAGATTTTATTTATTTATTTGACAGACAGAAATCACAAGTAGGCAGAGAGAGAGAGAGAGAGAGAGAGAGAGAAGCAGGCTTCCTGCGGAGCAGAGAGCCCTATGTGGGGCTCGATCCCAGGACCCTGAGATCATGACCCGAGCCGAAGGCAGCAGCCCAAACCACTGAGCCACCCAGGCGCCCCAACTTATACCCATTTTTTTGGTGATTTTGTAGTGAGGCACTTGCTGTTCTGTCTGATCAGTGGTGGGGGCAATTCCAGGAGAACCTATGAGAGAAGCTGAAGAGGCCTAGTGAGTCCCTGACAGGAGCCAAGTCTTAGTCAACCAAGTCTTGGCCTCATGATCTGGGGGAAGGAATCACGTGGGCCATGAATTAAACACGTAATGTCCAGCCAACGTTCCTATAAAGTTATTTAGAAGAACCAAATTTATTAACTGAGTTTTCCCCTCTTCTCCTTTTTCCACATTGTAGTAGGTATCCTGGTAAATTAAGCTTCCAAAAAACAGTAGGCATCCTGGTAAATTAAGGATCTCTGGGTGAACAGAGAATTGATATATTACACTTTATCAGTGAAGAAGTGAAAAAAATTATGGCCAGAAAGCCCAAAGAACAGCAGTTACCTGTCGCTTCTGTGTGATGGATTTAGTCTTCATTGACTGAAGTAAGTGTCTGTTCTTGGTAATGCACTCTACTTAGTGTTATAGGAAATTAGATTAAAAAAAAAAAAAAAGACTCCATCTGGCCTTCTGAGCACTTGCAATCTAGTGTAGAAATAGGAATACAGAGTTTTGTAGCTAGTTATTAAGTGGTAATCTTTGTGACTTTAATGTCTACAGCCTTGGGAGTCCACTTATGTAAAAGGAGTAATTTGTGCTTATAAGACTATAAGTTGGGAGTCTTTGAATACCACAGATAATCCCAGAATTCATTCTAAAAGTACTCAAATTATTTAAATTAGGTGGCAACAGTATGAATTGCTGTGTGGATGAATAGAGCTAATCTATAGAGTGTTGGATGTGGGAGGTGTGCTCTGTGATTTCCTTTTTCTCTTGGTGTAAGTGATTGTGAAAACTTATGTTATGCCTGTTTCATTTGTAAATAGTCATTTTGAAGAAGGTGGAACAATTGCTTTTCTGGGAAGGAAGTTTTCAGAATTGTTTTATTTCAAATTTGGGGGCAACGCTAATGACAGATTCACCATCCTTAGGAAAGTCCCACTGACTTTCCCCTGCTTGGGCCCAATTAATGTATGAGCAAGCTATGGTTTGGTTGAGCTCTTTTTAAAAATCCCTCTTCATTTTTAAATGACAGGACATAATTGCCATAAACCGTTCCCTTCCTTTGTATCTCCATTTCCTTCTGATCTGCATCTCACTAGCACCTCTCTCCTACCAAATGGGACTGTCTACTCAACAAGAACAATCACTGTTACCACCTTGGTTTGTATCTTACGATTTTTTTTTTTTGCATATGCAATTACATATGTAAACATACATATTTTACCACTTCATTATACCAGGAGAACCAGTCCTGACACACATACTGGGCATCTTCTGGAGCCCGGAGGATGGAGCAAAGCGTTTCCTTTAATTCGTGCCACCTGTCAGTTCAGACAGATCCCAGTTGGGACATAGTCACAGAGGTCCCATCCCTCTCACTCGGGTTTGCTCCTTCTCCTCCTCTACAAGCTCCTGGTCGTACCTATAACTCTTATTGAAAACTTTGATGCTCAAGTGCTTAGATGTCACCTAGAGACAGAGGACAGGGCCTGCTCCTTCTTTGCTGATCTACAGAGCTGGAGAAACCTGGAGAGACTTCCAGTCTTCAGAGTGAAATACCCACAAACCAAACCAGTACTTTTCTGGCTGGTAGTGACGGTTTCTCCTGGCAATATTTGTATGTTATGCCCCAAAATCTTTCTATTATGTTTACCAAGGACCACCCTCCCTTAATAAGACATGGCAAGAGCAGGGAGTGTCAGGAGAGGAAAAGAAAGGAGAGAAGAGGCTCCTGAGTGCTATCCAGAAATAGCTGTCCCCTGCCCCCCCATTAATATATTTAAAAAATGGAATCATCCTACATAGATTATTCCATGTTTTATCTATATTTTTTACTTAACAGTATATCATGGAAAATATTTAAAGGTCAGGATATTTTTGATGGTTTATACAATTCAACTGTGTGAATGTTACCACTTTTTTATTTAACAAATCTCCTATTTTGGGATATTTAGTGTCATATTTTTTAGTATATTAAATAATGTTGTGAAGAGAATCTTTATATGCATAGCACACATACTTGAATTAGTGTATCTGTAAGATAAATTTCTAGAAATGGAATTGTTGGCTCAAAGTCATGCACATTTTAAAATGTTATGTGTATTGCCAAGGTGATAAATGATGCTGAGAGATTCTAGTAGTATGCTTGATGGAGCATTCAGGACGCTTATTTTAATTATTAATTACCAAATAAGTTTCTAAAGATGTGGTTTATTAATCTGGGACAAAGGAAGAGATTAAATAAGGAGGTGGGAAATAAGCAAACCCTCATCAAGACATCCTGGATTCTTAGGTATAATTTTGCTTTACAGATAATCATCCTGTTGACTTCACTCTGAAAGCTCTCTTCTTTTGATCTCAATGCCTTGTATTTTTAGTAGTGTCTCTTATTGGTTTATCTGCCAAGTAGTCCATCAGTCCGTCCATCTTTCCATCCACCCATACATCCATCCACCTATCCAGCATCAATTAGGCTTTTAGTTTGGCTCTGTATTTTACAAGCAAATGTAATTGCTTGGGAACAAGATATATCTGGTCTTAACCTTAAAGAAGCTTATTATCTTACAGATGGGTATTAATAAATACATTAATTAATTATAACTTAGATGAGTGACACAAAGGAAAAATACTAGGTGCTAAAAGAGCATATAGTAGAAAAATGTAACTGAAGAACACTTCTTTGACAGTCATCTGCTGACTTCCCTTTTACACATTTTTAATAACTTTAGCACTTGACTCCTACCCTCTATCATTATCCTTGCTGTGGTCAATGCCTAAAACCCTGACTCACAGTTTTTTGATTTCTACCCTTCTTTATTCCATCAAACTTATTTTCAGCAACTCATCACAATAGCCTCATTGTAAAACTCCAAAATCCAGAATGGTTTTACCACTATGTTTTCAAGTTCTGATACTCTTTCACGATGACTGCCTCCTTTCCCCACCCCGACTGAATATACTCTTATCCTTGCTAGAATTGCACAACTTGAATGATTATTTAGAATGTAAGTGTTCTACATGCAATTGTCTCATGTAATCTTCCCCTAAATCCTAAGAAAGAGTCATTACTGTCATCTCATTCAATGAACATAGAAATGTTAGAGAATTTAGACTTATCAAGGCCATCTAGGTCATCAAGTGACTTGACATAGGTCTATTTGACCTGCAGGCTGGGGCTTGTAGCTCATATGACAATCTAAATCAACTATCATTTCAGTTTGGCTATTTATAAAATAAACCAATGAGGATGAAGTGTAACAGATTGCAAAATAGGGGCAATATATTCACAGTATAACCTCTTAAGATTTGATAATTTTTAATATTATTTTGGGGTTGGGGCAGAGGGAGAGGAAGAGAGAAGCTCAAGCAGACTCCCTGCTGAGTGCAGAGCCCTGAAGTGGGGCTAGGTCCCAGAACCCTGAAATCATGACCCGAGCCAAAATCAAGAGCTGGCAGCTTCATAGACTGAGCTACCCAAGTAGCTTCTGAGACTAAAAAGAAAAAGCTCTGACGATATTAACTGGACTTACAACCTTCTTACTCCATCTCTGGTGGTTCCGTGAGGTGAGCACTCATACAGGAGGCAGAAAAGTCAAGTCAGTGTGTCTGCTGCGTCCCATGTGCTTTGTCAAATTAACCATCGGTGATGTGAAAACTATTGATACAGGGACTTATTAATAAGTGTTACTGGCATAATGGAGATTTTCCCTTTTTTTTTATGCTGATAAAATTTGCCAAATACTTTTGTCTATGTCAAGCATCTTAGAGAATAGCAGCCTATTTTAATTTTCCTAATAAATCTACCCTCACTGTTAGTTGTCTCACTTTAGTTTTGTTTCTATTTGGTTGTGTTGCATTTTAAAAAAATATTTGCTAATTTATGTCTCTTTTCATAGGGATAGACTCTAAGAGGAGGGACTTTGACTCTGTCTCCTGTTTTTTATCTAGCATCTCAATAATGCCTGTTGAATACATCTGTAGAATTAAATATGACCTAGGATCTGGCAACTGACAAAACCAAGTTTTAAAAATATGTGTTTGGGGGCGCCTGGGTGGCTCAGTGGGTTAAGCCACTGCCTTCGGCTCAGGTCATGATCTCAGGGTTCTGGGATCGAGCCCCTCATGGGGCTCTCCGCTCAGGAGGGAGCCTGCTTCCTCCTCTCTCTCTGCCTGCCTCTCTGCCTGCTTGTCATCTCTCTCTGTCAAATAAATAAATAAAATCCCAAAAAAAAAAATATGTGTTTGTCCATTTGCCATACTTTACTATTATTATTTTGTTCATCTCACAAATGTATTTTCTGAATCTTGACTACGTTCTAGCCCCTGTGTTAGGTGCCAGGAAAATAAAGATAAATTAGACATATCTTTGTCCTGGTGGCCTCGCAAAAAGATGTTGATTGACAGAAAACTAGGCAGAAAAAGATGTTATATTGCACTAATGGAAAGCAGTTCATAAGAATCTTGTTGAAACCCTGGGGAAGATAAACACTGAAGAAAATCTATAACAAAAAGGAGACTACAAGTTGGCTATTTCTAATTTAAGACATGTACCATTTCATTTTTGCTTATGTTTTGTGTTTTGTTTAGTGCCTTTTGTTTTATTATTAATGGATATTACAAATTTACTTTTGTATAAGATCACAAAAGTGTCAAAATTCACCTTTCTAGGCAATTTTATTACTTAAGAGTAGCATGAATGATAGCTAAAAGGAGAAGGTAAGGGCACATAGGCTCAAAACTAACACAAGTTTATGTCTTGCACAAAGACGGAATGAGGTTGATGTTCTTGATCAGCTAATATTTCTCCTCTTCAAGGTCACCTAGGGAAGCAGCTTCCTTCCTTTGTCTTCACCGTTCTTTAGAACAATAGTTCAGACCAGTGGCTCTCCAAGTGTGGTCCCAGGACCAGTGAGACTGGCATGATCTAGGACCTTATTAATAACGGAAATTCTCAGACATCCTCCTAGTCCTATTGAATACAAACCATAGGGGTGAGGTCTAGTGATTAGCACTTTTAAAAGCCCTCTGGATGATTCTGACCCATGGTGAAGTTTGAGAACCCCTGCCCCTGGTGTGGAGCCCCACACTGTGTCCATCTAGTAGGTGGAGGGGAAATGTCTCACATGAGTTACTTCCTCCACATTTTATTGTCTAGAAATACAATAATGATGTAGCCACAGAATCTCTTCTATGGAGTCATAATTGCAAACTTACACACTATATAGGAGATTTGGGCTTTGGGGGCTGAGGTATGGCTGCAGAGGGATGATATCAAACGTGTTACTGAGGACTGGTTCCAGAAGATCTGTATGCTGTGTGATGGCCCTAATATAATTCAGTAGATACTGGCAAGATTTGGGGACAGAAAAACTTTATTTCATACAGATGATCGCTAGTGGGAAAATATATCTTGTTTGAATAATGCCGTGTAAAGAAGTGGCAAGTGGGAACAATGGCTCCACCCTGAAGAGTAATTTTAAAAAAGCAATGGGGCAAGAAGAGAGACTTGCAGCTGCTGAAGAAGAGACCAGGCCAGATTTTTGGTGTTTTTTGTTTGTTTGTTTGTTTTTGTTTTTTTTGAGGGGGTGGAAGAGGATGTGGAACTGAGGAAAATAAGTTAAAGATGAGCATGTGTCAAGCTCGTTGAAAGGCCCTCTTGAAAGACAGATTCCCTGGCCCCAGCCCTGGAGTTTCTCATTCAGTAAGTCTGGGGTAGAACAGGGGACTTGGTATTTTCTAAGTTCTCTGGTGATGCTGCTGTTGCTGTTCAGGGAGCCTCACCCATTAAGGATTATAAAAGGAGCATTTCAGATGAAACCCAGATTTGGGGAAAATCCTCCTTGCCCTGGGGCTTTTTGACAGGTGTTCATGTGAAAGGCAGGCCAGAGTAGTTTTCTCTTTGCTGGCAAAGTCAGAGGTGTGCTCCCAAACTTGAAGTATGGAGAAGAGATGTTGGCTGTTCTCCAGAGGAAAAAACAACAACTTTGCACCTTGAGGGAACGTTTATTAATCCTCATTATACCAGCAGTTCTTCTTGTAGTGGGAATAAGGAGCTAAAGGTGTAACTCATTTCATTAATTAGACAATCTTTTTCAGTCACAGAAGTGTTTTATTACTTTCTTCCTTTCTCACCCTACCTGTCAGTAAAGTTGATCATTTTCAAATATACACAGACATAGGTACGTAGATGTAAACACACACACAGGCGCATGCGTGCGCGCATACACACACACACACACACACACACACACACACACACACACACACTTCAAGTCCCTTCTACCTTCAGAAGGAGGTTTGACTTCATGTAGCTACGAAGACATCAACTTCCACTGTAGCCAAGTAAATGCATTAGGAACAGGAAATTATCTTGCTTAATTTACTTGTCTCCTATAGGATAGCTTGCCTAGTAAGTGTGGTTTTTCCTGCAGTTTAGGCTGAGTCTGTGAATTCATTGAATTCAATTGGCTCTTGCAGCCTTGCCATCTCTCTTTGTTGATTCTGAATTAAAATTCTGTGTTAGCTGCTGCCCGGTATTTCTGCAAACTGCAAGAGGTGTGCATTTTCCTTGTGTCTTATTGTTATTATGATATTAATTATACTATACACTCAACTGAGTGTCAGCGGTGTCCCAGGAATTGTACTGAGCAAAGATTTTGACAAGGTCCCTGCCTAGGGATTATGTAAAAGCCATTCAAGTAGAATTGAATTAACATATGACTTAGTTTAGAGTGGCTGAACTTGAATATTGATTGATTCTTTGGATGAAAAGTGAGTGTGGGAGAGCAAAAGAAATTTTAGGCTCTAGTTTTCTGTCATATCCCATGATTTTAAGTAAGAACTCGATTGCATCTGCACCAGATAGTTTGTGTTTATCATTTTATTTCTTGGAATTGAAATAGTAGTTACACAGGGACTCAAATTAGGAATAGGGAGTGGGAATGAAGTCTGATATCCTCATCACACCTTTTTTTCAGACCAAATCTGTTCAGGCTTCTTAGGTTTAAATTCTTCATTCTGTCTGTCTGTTACAGGTGCATGAGGGTAGTGTTTTGTTTCATGTTAAAACAGGCTTGAAAGTTTCTCTACTTTCCCAGGCCACTTCTCCTACCTTGTTTGTTTGTTTATTTATTTATTTTTACTGAAGTTTATTATATGTGAAAGAGGTACATAAAGTGCATTGATTAGAAATGCATGGATTGATCTATTTTTCCTGTCTATACACTTATGTAATACCCAGCTCAAGACAGAATATTCTCATAACAAAGAATTTTCCTCATTTTTCAGCAAGTACCTCCCCCAGAAGTAATCACTACTCTGATTTCCATGTTCTAACATCTTGAATTAGATCTACACGTTCTTGAACTTAATATAAATAGCACCATATAGTGTATTTTTTTTTTTGGTGTCTGTTTCTTCTGATCACTATATATGTATATATATATATATATATATATATATATATATATATATATATATATATATATCTGGGAGAGTATGTGGCTGACTGTCTGTGGTTGTAACCTATTCTTTAGTTTATGAGCACACGTAATTCATTTACCCATTTTCTTACTATTGGATGTGGGTTGTTTCCAGTTTGGGATGCTATGACAAAAGCTGCTATCAATATTTTTATACATGTTTTTGGTGGTCATATGAGCTAATTATTCTTGAATCATGGAATCAGCATATGATTAGCTCTAATTTGTAATGGCCGTATTCTGAATTATTTTACTAATTTATGCTTCCTCCAGCAATGTTTTACAATTTCAGTTGCTTCACATTCTCCTCAATGTTTGGTATTATAAGTTTTCAAAATATTAGCTATTCTTGTGGGCATGTATTAGTGTCTCATTGTCAACTTAGTTTTTTGTTTTAATCAATTAATGAAACTTCTAGACTAAATGAAAAAGAATTTTTAAGGTTGTTTAGAAAATGTCAGTTTAATCAGCTGTCAATATTTTAAAGCCGTGATAGACATCTACACAGTTATTAACTGGTCAGTTCAGTGACAACTGGTGAGCTGAGATTCACACAAGAAATAATAATAATAATTAAATGTGTGCTAGGTAACAAGTAATTTGCTGAAGTATTTATTGTTGTGACTGTGCTACAGTAGTATCATTGTTTCTAAACACACCACAGTTTGGGGTGCTTTCAGCCACTAATGTAATCCAGATGTCCTCACCTGATCTAAGTATACTTCTTTAATGAACCCCACGTCTTTAGAGGCCCAAGCATTTACTCTGAGAACAGAACACACGAACTAAACAAGATCATTTATTTTTTCTGAGAAGCTGCTATCAGCATTTTGGTACAATTTTTGGTCATGTATACTCTTGAGTCATTAACTTTTTTCAAGTAATTTCATTTAGAAAATTTGTCTTTGTGCCATAATGGGAAAGTAAAACAAGGAGGTGTTTTTCTGTATTAATTGCTTTTGGGAAAAGGCTGTTCTTTATTCTCCATTGGGTATTTTTTGGAGCCTTTTCCAGTTTATCTTTTTCCCTGAGTGTCAGAATATGGGATGACCAGTCCTGAGACACTGCAATCTCACTTTTAACGAGTGGTGTTTGGAAATCAAGATTTCCCGGTTGGATTAGAGGCAAACAAAACCTGAAGGAAGAGGACCACATCTCAGTTGAGGCAGTTCTGCGGTTTCTTTGTTTAAGTCTTTTGACAACTTCTTTTGATGAACAAATACTGAGTAGGGAAGAGCAATGGGACAATGAGTGGGAAAACAATGGATACTTTCAAGTGGCTTTAAAACACCCTTAACAATCCTCAGTATGACTTCTGTTTGTGGCTGAACCCAAAGCTGAGGCCAGAAAAGAAAGGGGATCATGGACGCACAAGAGAAAACTGCTTTAGCAGTATGTGGTGTTGAGGTCCAACATAGCAGTGTAATATAGTTAGTAAGTACCAAGACAATTCAATGGGGAAAGAATAGTCTTTTTTTTTTAATTTTTTTTATTTTTTTTTTATTTTTTATTTTTTATAAACATATATTTTTATCCCCAGGGGTACAGGTCTGTGAATCACCAGGTTTACACACTTCACAGCACTCACCAAATCAAATACCCTCCCCAATGTCCATAATCCCACCCCC
>NC_081557.1:164092058-164101894 GCF_022355385.1 Mustela nigripes | reverse complement strand
GGTCTATCTTCCCGTCGCTTTGGATTCACTTCTCCGCCGGTCCTACCTTTCAGAAAGTGGTTGTTTTTCTGTTTCCAGAATTGCTGTTCTTCTTCTCTTCGATCTGCCGATGGATTTTCAAGTGTTTGCAATCTTTAGATAAGCTATCTAGCTGATCTCCGGCTAGCTGAAGCAGTCTCAGCTTGCTACTTCTCCGCCATCTTGACTCCTCCGGGAAAGAATAGTCTTTTCGGTAAGTGTGGACAACGGGGTATACACACGCAAGAGAATGCAGCTGGACTCCCACTGCACAACATATTAGAAAGTGAACTGAAAAAGGATCAAAGACCTAAGTGTAAGAGCTAAAATTGTAAAGCTCTTAGAATAAAACAGAGCCCTAAATCTCTGTGACTCTGATTTGCACAATGATTTCTTAGATTTGACACAAAAGCACAAGCGACCAAAATAAAAATAAATTGGACTTCATCAAACTTGGAAACTTTTGTTCGAAGCACTCTATGAAAAAGTGGAAGACAACCCACAGAATGGGAAAAAATATTTGCAAACATATATATAAGGGGCAAATATCCAGAATGCATAATGACTCAGCTAATGACTAAAACACAAATAACCTAATTTTTAAAAAATTGGCAAAAGATTTGAATAGACATTTTCCAGAGAAGATATACAGATGGTCAATGAGCACTTGAAAGTATGATCAACATCATTAGTTATTAAAGAACTACAAATCAAAATCAAGATTCTATTTTGTACCTATTATAATGGCTAGAACTAAAAAATCTAGTAATAGCAAGCATTGGGAAGAATGTAGAGAAATAAGGACCCTCTCACACATTACTGATGAGAATATCAAATGATATAGCTGCTTAGAAAAAAAAAAAGTTAAAGACAGAGTTTCTATATGACCTAGCAATTTTA
Source organism: Mustela nigripes (assembly GCF_022355385.1). NCBI lineage: Eukaryota > Metazoa > Chordata > Mammalia > Carnivora > Mustelidae > Mustela > Mustela nigripes. The sequence continues at coordinate 164,100,976 of NC_081557.1, read as the reverse complement.
TTCCTAGGTATATACCCAAGACAACTGAGCATCTATCCATACAAAAACTTATACAGGATATGCACAGCAGCAATATTCATAATAGCCAAAAGTATAAACCAAATGTCCATCAATTGATGAATGAATAAAAAAAAAAGGTATATCTATACAATAGAATATTATTCAGTCATATAAATGGACAAAAAGGGGCACCTGAGGGCTCAGTCAGTTATGCGTCTGCCTTAGGCTCAGGTCATGATCCCAGGGTTCCAGGATCGAGCCCTGCATTGGGCTCCCTGAACAGTGGGGTGTCTCCTTCTCTCTCTGACCCTCTCCCTTCTTTGTGATCTCTCTTTCTCTCCAGTAAATAAATGAAATCTTTTTAAAAAATGGGGAAAAAAATCTGGTGAATGTTACAGCATGGATGAACTTTAAAAACATGCTAAGCGAAAAAAAAAAAACAGATACAAAAGGTAATATTATGATTCCTTTTATATTAAATACTCAGAATAAGCAAATCCAGAGAGAAAAAAAGTAGATTAATGGTTGCCAGAGAAGAATGGAGAGTGATTGCTAACAGATATAGTATTTTGGGCTGGATGGTATTCTTCTGGAATTAAATAGCAGTAATAGTTGCATAACTCTGTGACTATATGAAAACCCGCTGAACTGTATAATTTAAATGACTAAATTATATGATATGAAAACTATATCTCAATTAAAATATTGTTTGAGAAAAATTATAAAAATTTTGTTTATTTTCATGATATGCATTATCTTTATATTCTTGTAAATCTAATATTTAATATTCTAATATTATATATTACTGTCTAGAAATAGATCCAAATAGACTTTTGATTAGTTCTTCAATCTTTATAGGCTCTAGTTTTCTCAATATAATGAATCAATTTGAAGTTAATCATCAAAATCTCATAAAAAACTACCAGTTTCAAATATTCTGTGTTGAAATAACCTGTGTTAAAAATATGAAGTATAGTAATCAAATATCAGCAATTTGATTCCTACAGATTTTCTTATATGAAGAAATATGTAAAATTTAAAAAATTATAATAAGCAGTGTGTTCTATTGACAGAGTTTTCATTTTTTTCTTGGATGGTGAAGTAGGAAATTCAAAACAAAATCATATATAAATACTTTTTCCTGGAAACAACTAAGTGTCTCTGAACAGTGTCCATGAAGTTGAATGGATAAAAAAGTTGTAATGTTTGTGTGTGTATGTGTGTATAATATGCATATGTATAATATATGTATAATATAATATAATATAATATAATAAATATATAATATAATAAATATAATGCATAAAATAAAATATTATTCAGCCATGAAAAAGAAGAAAATCCTGCCATTTGTGAACATGTGGGCATTGTGTTAAGTGATGTGATGTAAGCCAGCAGAGAAGGACGAATACTGTGTGGTATCACTTATATGTGAAATCTAAAAAGGTCTAAGTTATAGAAACAGAGAGTATAAAAGTGTTGTCAGGGACCGGGGGGTGGGGGAAATAGAAGGAGGGTGGTAAAAGGATACAAACTTTCAGCTGTAAGATGAATAAGATCTAAGGATCTGATGTACAACATGGCTACAATAGCTGATAACACTGTATTATATAGCTGAAATGTGCTCAGAGAGTAAAACTGAAGAGTGGTATATGTTTTCATTTAAGAAAAAGACACGGGAGTTGATAAATGTGTTAAAATTAACCAGATGGGGTGAATACTTTCAAAATGTAAACGTATAACAAACCACCACAATGTCTGTTTTAAAAATCTTACAGTTTTATATGTCAATTATAGCTTAATAAAACTGGGGGAAAACCCCTTATTGAAATGTCAAAAAAAAAAAAAAGACAGTAAATATCATCCTCACTTCTCCCCAAGGAAAGAAGTTAGTGCAAGAGGCTGGTTGCTTCTGTGTGTTATGGACACATGAATGGAGAGGGTCAGGTGCCAGAGGAAAAGGGAAAGGGGGGGGGAGCAGAGGAGGTAAAAGCGAGTGACGGGAGAGACGAGAGAAAAGGGAAGAGGAAAATCTCAAACTTTCTGAACAGATATTTAAAATAAAGTGAATATTTCACATAGTCCCCCAGCCACTTTCATCTAATTCCAGATGTTCTAAATTCTAAATCAACCATAGGTGTATTAATTATAAATATGATCAGTGTTAAAGTCAACATAACTAGTTTTTGTTTTATTCCTTTTTCACAGTACAGGTGAGGTTTTCATTGTCCATGTGCATTTTTAGTACACTGGGCCTATGTGTAAACACTGTATAAAACACAAGACTATTTTTTAAGACTTTGAATGTTATTTGACAAGTGTATTTTGATAAAAGTGTTATTTTTATTATATTTTTGCTTCTGTGACACACTATTGGGCATATATAATGATTTCCTTGGATTCCACGTAAGAAATAAAGCCTCAGACAACTAAAGCAAAATGTGATTTGCTTTTACCCTGATTTCCAGAAATGCATCAGACAGAATTGAGATGCCAATGAAATGAACATGAAATTGGAATAAATTGAAGGAAAGGCAGGCACCTGCTTTTAGAGTCAGGGAATTCCAGAAGGAGAGACTCTGGGTACCCGTGTGTTGATGCTGGAAGTGCAGGGGCTGCCTCTCTGGGCATTTGGGTGGCAGGAGAAAGAATAAGCTTGTCATGACGTGGACAGATTTTGTTTGTTTGTTTGTTTGGAGACAGTGAGTAGTTATTAAAACAAAATGATATCTTTCTCCATTAATGGCTTCCTGATCTACAAATCCTATTGGTCTTGTGAAATTAATTGCCATTATTAATTACCAACAATTCTGGAGGAAGACTTGTTATTTTCACATTTTAATGAGCGACTGCTTTTACTGGAAAGGCGGTTTTGTGCTGCAAGCCTAGAATTGCTATGTTTTACTGCCAGAATGAGTGTCGTAGTGTGAGTCATCTCCATGCAAAGGAAATGGTCAGTTTATTGGAAGTTTCCTCATTTCTTTGCTACGACAATGTCACATCTGCATTATGAGTCATCAAATATATATATAATATTATGTTTCCAAGAGTGTAATTTTATCAGCGTAAACCTAATGGTTCATGATGTTTGCCAAAGCTTCCTGGAATGTACTTTGATTAAGAACACAAAAGATGTTGTTGACTTGATTTTTTTACAAATAGTATCAGTGATTGTACTCTCTTGATTTCTTTTTTAAGGGTTCTTAAAGGTCCTGAACCTTTCTGGGGAGCTGGAATGATGAGACTGTCTTCAGGGCAGGTAAAGAGGGATGACACAAGCAATACAACAGCTGAGCAGCCACAGGATGGGCTGGGGCTGGAGCTTCAGACCATCTTGAGACCAAGTTCCACAAATCCGACAAGAATGTTTGTAAGCCTGTGTTACCAAAATGGTAAAGATAATAATATCACTTAGGAAACTTGTCTTTGTTTTCATCTTCATACTTTATTTTGTTCACAACAGTTTCTATCCTCTAGCCAATATACAGACACCAGAGAATATTGTCTTAAAAATGTACAAAATAATATATGTTTATTGATAAATATGAGGAAATAGAATTTAAAAATGATGGGGCGGGGAAGAAAAGAACTAACCTATTTGGGAAAATAGTATTTTTTAAAACAAAAGACCAAAAGAATTGTATATGCATGCTGTCTTCTCATTGGTAATTATTATTTTCTCATAGCAATATGGATTAGCAATTCTGAGGCTGCATTTTGAGTATACTAGGATTGCACAAATAAGTGAAAGATATTGTAGATTATTAAAGCCACATTTCTTCTGGTTGGAGAAAAATGTTACAAATAAGGAATAAGAATAGGCTAAAATGAACCCTGTGGTGTTGAACTGAAATTGGAGCCATGAATATGAACCTGGGGTTTTTAATATATTTTTACAGATAGTTACAAAGAAACACATAAATGTGCATACGTATATGTGATTGATATTACATACATATATTTTTTAATCAGTCCACTGTATGTGCCTAGAAAAAAGATGACTCCAGCAGCAATGGGCATGCCTATTGCCAGACCTTGGTTTCTAAATACCATTCTCCAATAAAAGAAACCAGGTCTCTGGAGAAATCGTTGATTCCCATGGTGGGTTAGGGAAAATACAAAATCTTAGAATATATTTTTGTATGAGAAAATAAGGAAGTGATTGAAAAAGAATGGATTGTATTGAAAGAACACAAGAGCCACCCTAAAGGAGCTACCAGTGACCAAACCTGGAAAAAAGTAGATGACAGTATTGAATTATAATGGATAGACTAAGATGAATTATCTACAACCCATATAAATATAAATAGGTAAATCAGACAAATAGGAAAATGGGGAAGAAGAGAAGTAACTCTTTCTTATAGCTGAATTCCAATTCATCAATGTAGAAGATGCAAAGGAAATACACGTTTTATTAGGTTACCCTCCCTGTAATAATTGTAGACACAGTCCATAGATGGTTGCTAAGTTAGAGGGTAAAAGTTTTAGGAGAAACAGGCATATGCATAATCTTAAAAGGTCTTACACAATGTATTTATTAAATACAAAGGGAAAACAAGGAGAAACTTAACAAATTAAAATTATTGATGTTAATATCATTATAATTAAGATCTATCAACATCAGGTATACTATGTTATGATGCAGAGGATACCAATTTGTGATAACCTTGCCAAAAATGTATAACTTCAATTTAATTATGAAAAGGTATTTGTTAAACCCAAATTGATGAACAATCTGCTAAAGCATTGACCAGAAGTCTTCAAAAGTGTCAAGTTCGGGAAAGATAAGACTAGGGAACTGGCACAGATTAGAGAAAACTATGAAAACGTGACTATTAAATTCCACGTGGGATCGTCGTTTTGATCCTGGAATAGAAAAAGGACATTGGTGGAAAAATTGGTGAAATTTGAATAAGGTCTGTACTTTAGCTTATAGTATGTACCAGTATTAATTTCCTGGTTTCAAAAATTATACTCTGATCATGTAGGATATTAACATTAGGGGAAGCATGGCAAAGACTATATAGGAAGTCTAGTGTTAGTCTTTCTACAACATTTCTGTAAATTTATATTTATCTCAAAATAAAAATAAAAATACAATTAAAACTATATGAAGTCCCATCACTAGAAAAGGCTAATATGACTCTTCATGACTTTTTCCTATGTGTGTACATATTTTAAACAACAAAAGTTATTCCTTGGTGGTTGAGAGTACATACTTTGGAATAAGAACTTCAGTTGTCCTACCTACAAGCTTTGTTACCTTGGAAAACTTAGCTTGCACCTGTAGCTTATTGGAACAATAGGAAGAGTGATGATAGTGGCACTCTTACAGGACACCATGAAGATTACATGAGTTTTGTTGTTTTTTGTTTTTTTAAAGATTTTATTTATTTATTTGACACAGAGAGAGAGAGACCACAAGTAGGCAGAGAGGCAGGCAGAGGGAGACAGGGAAGTAGGCTTTCTGCTGAGCAGAGTGCCTGATGTAGGGCTTGATCTCGGGGCTTGATTCCAGGTCCCTGAGACCATGACCTGAGCTGAAGGTAGAGGCTTAACCCACTGAGCCACCCAGGTTCCCCAAGATTACATGAATTAATACAGTTGAAGCACTTAACACTATAACTAGACACAAGATATTCTCAATAAAGTCTAGCCATTGTAAATCATGGCTTACCATTTGGTACTGTGGACTAGGTAAGTACATAAGGACACTAGCATGTGTTTAATGGCATGTGTGAAATATTTGGACAGGTAAGAAACATTCCTGGACCAAAGGAAGTAAAAGCCTAGTTGTGAAATTCTAGAATTACACAATAAAATATTAATAGAATTACCTTGCCTTTTGCCTGACTGGAAAGTATTGAGGTTGAACCTCTTCTGTGTTATCAGGTCAGACTCTAAGTGTAACTATACGACCACAATTGATTTGTATTTACTTTCTTCTTTAATAACATGAGCATTGCATTTAAACAATTTATAGAGTATGATTACACAGAAATGGTGTAATAAAAACCAAGTATGTTTGATACCTACTGACTTTCTTTCTGAAAGTTCAGAAACAACAGGGAATCAAAACAGAAACAGAAAGGATAAGCCTTTCTATTGCCAGAAGCCATAATCCAACAAGTTTGGAAATCCTTTGCCTCAATTAGCTGACCTCAAAGGGCAGCATCTCTAATAAGCTGAGTAGATTTTGAGAATCTGGTCAGCCTTCTTGGAAGTTAGTATACACAGAGTCAATGCTAGAACCCTGTTCAATGACCTTTCCCAAATCTTCAAGTGAATGGTGGTACATTGAAACGAGGAAAAGCAAAGTGACTTCCTGTCTGGGAAAAGACTGATAGTCCATTCTGTGAGTTAAGCCTACTGGAGACATTTAGACCCTCATGTTTAAGCTTTGTAAAGATTAAAACGGCAGCAATTTCATATGGCTGGCTTTTTTCTTTGTCATCCATGCCATCCACATTGTTCAGGCTAACACATTATTGAACAGATGGGCCATGTCCCGATTATAGGAAAACATAATAGCAAGTAAGTGTGAGACCAGACTGATAGAGAAAGAAATTTCAGAGGTATCACTGTATGTTGAAATCTCCTTACCTTGAGAAGGAATTTATCTCTAAAGCCCAATGGCATGTTGGGAACACAGTAGATTTTACCCAGCCGGTTCTTCAGGGGAATGTTAGAAGGGTAAGCTCATAGCTGATGGAGTAAATATTTATCCATAATTAACACAAGTTCATGTAGCTTTTGTGACAATAAATTGCTTTCTGTTTTTCTTTCCTCGTTTGGTCTTCTCTAAGTCCATAAAATGCCAATACTGGAAAGAGTTATGCTGCTAAACTTTATTTTTAACTGGTGTCACAGAAACCTGGTAACCCCTCCACCCCAAGTGTTTTTAATTAACTTTCCCACAGTACATGGAGTATGTCAACTCCAGCTCTGAAATACCTATCTCTGTTCTTCTGGATTCTACTTTCGCCTTTCCCACTCTCCTTATCTTTTCTCCTCTGCACTATGCAGTGCACTCAAATAGTCTTCCTCCTTTTATCCCCTTCCTTGCTGTGAGCTGTTTTTAAGTCACAAATAATTATGGCATTTATCTGGATTGGATTCTTTGATAGGTCTCCATTTCCTACAGATTGAAATCCAGCGTCTGAGAATGACTTACAAGGATTTTCACAATCCCACCACAACCTGTCTTTCTTGTCTCACCTACCAAAATTATACTTCATATCTTCTGCTACGTGACGCACACCATATCCATCTTTTCATGCCTCCGTGACTTTGTGCTGCTCGCTCCTTCCAACCAAATCGCCTTCTCCCTCACTTCTGCAATGGCAACTTGCTGGCATTCGAGTCACCCTTTCTAGCCTAGCTTGAATGTATTTTCTCCGACGCACTCCTCTCTATTCTCACGCAGTTTGAATTAATCATTGTCTTATTGCTCTAGTTATACAACTACTACAGAGCATATCATAGAACATCATATTTAATTGTGCATTTAGAGTATGAGTTCCCTGAAAGCAAGCTCCATGTATTACTCATGTTGGCTTATCCCAGCTTTTCTATACTTAGTAGGAATTTAATGAATGTATGTATGAGTCAATGAATAGACAAATAACGGCGACCCAGGGGCTCAGGTGCTCCTCAGAGACAGGAAAATTTAGACTAAACTGATTCAAATTTGGAAAACACTGTTCTGAAATCCATGGGACCATCCCTTGCATTGTGGACATTAAGCCTTTTAAATGGTGCTTTGTGGTTGTCATGACAATCTAAAACACTGCCAGCACCACTTTTCTCCCTACCTCCTATGAGGGTGGTACTTTCCTGGTTGTAAATAATTGCTGGCTTGGCCCCTTCTTTGTGTTTCATAAGAAATCCAGATAGACTTGTGATCTTATAAAGAAAGAGCTGGGGAGTAGAACACCACATGTTGCACATTCTTTTCCCAGTTCTGTAGCGACACCTCTTCATTTCCCCCCCAAACTTCACCTTTCCAACACTTGATCCCTTTTCTGACTTCTGTTCTACAGGAAGCATTATCCAGTCCCTCTCATGCTAATTCCTTTTCTTAAGAAAGTGGCCCCATGTGAATGGTCTGTCTTCTCTTCCCTGATATTCTTTGGAAAGCCTTATTCTTGTAGTATTAAAGCAAATAATATACATTATGCTAATAATCAAATTATGGTTCTAAATTTCCTGTAGGCATTCTCAAACATTACTAATAAGTTCTTGGGAAAGCCCACCCTATTTAGGGGCATATTATGAACTGAATGTTTGTGTCTACCAGGATCCTCCCCAAATTCATACCTTGAAGTCCAGAAGTCCAGTGTGGATGTATTTGGAGATGGTGCATTTAAGGAACTAATAAAGGTTAAATGGGGTTATAAGGTTAGGCCCTGATCCAACAGGATTAGTACCTTTATGAGAAAAGACACCTGTGTTTGCTCCCTCGTTCCCTCTCTCTATGTACACACCAAAGAAAGGGCATGAGAGTATGCAGCTAGATGATGGTTTTGAATGATCCAAGAGAAGAGGTCTCAGAATGAAACTTATGTTGTTTTCTTTTCCATTGTTATGTCATGTGGCACCATGAGCAGGAAAGTCTCCTATGACATGGTGTATACAGGGCAATGTGGGAAGTCCTATACAGCAACCAGTGCAAAAGCCAGAAGGTTTTGAAGACAGTGGAGCTGTAGATCAGCCTGAAGAACTAGGACACTCAGAAGGACAAATGCTTCTGCTTTTTTTTTTATTTATTTTTATTTTTTATAAACATATGTTTTTATCCCCAGGGGTACAGGTCTGTGAATCACCAGGTTTACACACTTCACAGCACTCATCAAAGCACATACCCTCCCCAATGTCCATAATCCCACCCCCTTCTCCCAAACCCCCTCCCCCCAGCA